>NW_005199280.1:0-14155 GCF_000372725.1 Emiliania huxleyi CCMP1516 | reverse complement strand
AAAAGAGAGAGGGGGTTGTGTTGTCTAGGCCCCTAAGGGCCCTACGCGCGGCGTGAGAGCTCGGAAGCGACTTGTACGTACGAGTCCTACTTACACGCCTTAGGGGCCTAGAGAACACAACCCCCTCTCTCTTTTCTCCCAGTAAGCTATAAGTACGTACACGCCGTCCACGAAACCGTCGGACAGGGCCAGGACAGGAACGCAGACAACCAGGGCCCATGGGCCGCTCCCACAACAGCCGGCGAGGAGTCCGCCAGACGTGTCGCTCCAAGGAGCTCTTATACACACATGGCAGTTACGAAACCCGCGTGCTGCAGCCTTCAGGCACGACCCACCGCAAGCTGCGGCGTTGGGCTCTTTCAGGTGTGAGCGACGGCGAGGAGTGCTCAGAAGCTTGGGAGGAGGATTGGAAAGGTGAAGAGCGCCGAAATTCCAATGGTTCTGCACGGCGCAAGGCTCGCAGTCAGCGGAACGCCGCTCTTAAGACCACTCCTCCTGCCGACGGGTCTCTCCTCCACCTTAGCCTTTCGAGCCTCCCGAGCGAGTGCGACGAGCTGCTCAGCGCCGACGACATCCGCTCAGAGTGGTCGGTCGTGAGTGCCACCGAGACGGCATGGACCATCGTTGGCGACGAGATCACCGCATCGCACACACCCGAGAGCCTCGCGTGGCCCAGCGAGGGCAACGGCGGCGAGACGCGGAGCGACGAGGCCATCGCTCGGATGCTGCAGAGGGAGGAGCGGCGCCCGTGGCTGGTCCACTTCCCGGCTCCGCCCTTTGGCAACTCCTCCTCCTCTTCGCGCTGCCTCGACCGCGGCTGCCAAGAGGCGCTCGAGGAGCGGCTCGGCGTGTGCGTGATTTGCTCCGAGTCGGTCGCGACCGTCATCATGGAGCCGTGCGGCCATCTCGCGATGTGCGCGCGCTGCCACGCCGGCTGGGCGCGGCACTCGAGCACTTGCGCGCTCTGCCGCACACCAGGGGAGGGAGTCCATCTCCTCGTCGGATCGAGCCACGCTGTGGACGTTTGCCTGCTCGACGGCCGCCTGAGCGTGCCCTCGCTCGAGCCGGAGCCGGAGCCCCGATCCAGCCGCCCGTCCCCCAAGCTCACGCGCCGCCGTGAGCTCCGCCGGCTGACGCGCGAGGCGCACGCGAGCGGCGGTGGCGGCGGCGTAGGGTGGGAGGGAAGGGGTGGCCCCGAGAGGCCCTGGGGACGGTCTGACCGCGCCGGCGGCCGCTTCGCCGTCAAGGCAGCCGAGGCGGCGGCGCGGCGGGAGTGGGAAGAGCACGAGAGGCGGATGCGCTGCTGGCACGAGTTCCGACGCTCCGTCCGAACGTTGCTACGCTCCGCGACAGCGACGATGGCGGACGTTCTAGCCAAAGCGCCAGGTCCGCTCGGCTGCGAGCGGCGGTGGCGGACGTGGATGGGCTTCGACGCCGCCGACGTGCAGCTCTCGCCCGTCAGCCGCAAATACGCGCGCACCCTCCGCTCGAAGCTGGACGGGTCCTCTAGCCAGCTTGGGGGGCCAAGCGGCGGCTTCCGTGGCGACTGCACCAACTACAACAACTACTATTGGGATTGCCGCTCCATTGGCCACTTCCAGTCTGGGGAGGGCTCACGCGCCCACCGACGGCGGACCGCGTCGGAAAAGCGCGACCTCGGGCGCGACGCAGAGCTCGAGGGGCGCCGACGCGCTGATGAGAGGCGCGCGCGGCGCGAGCAGGCGGCTAAAGCGCGGGTGGAGGCTGAAGCAGCTGTCTCGGCCGCGGCGGAGGCGGCGCGCGCTCCCAAGCGGTGCGCCGAGTGCGGTGAAAGAGAGTCGCAAATGATGGCGTTGCCGTGCCAGCACGCGGCGCTCTGTCGGTCCTGCTGGGAGGGTACCGCCGAGAGGTCGCGGTGCGCGCGGTGCAGCGCGTTGTGTGAGGTCGTGCTGTGCGTGCATCGCCCTTGAGCGATCTCCGTGGACGGACTACCCAGAGAGCAGAGTTTTTCGTCAAGAGCACAGGCTCCCTTACCAGACGATGGAGAGGGGGGACGACACTGCTTCAGCAGCGTGCACCTCGATCCTGTACCGTGTTTGTTATGACCCCCCCCCAATGAACACACCTGTGAGGGAGGGCGAGACGATCGAGGGGTCCCGTACCATGCGGAATCGACCCTATCCAGTGCTCAAGTGCTCACAAGAGCACAGGCTCCTCCGACCCCAGGGCCTAGGCGGCCCGCCATGAAATCTAGCCGTGTGTGCTGGCGTCCGGGTCCCAGCGGGTTTTCACGTAGAGTAACAAAAGTACACACAGGCTCCGAGGCGCATGAATTTTCTTGGAGCACTTGGAGTGCAGTCGGCAACCTCACATCCAGGGCCGGGGAGCGAAGAAGCGCACCCAGCGAGCCGGATGATCGGCATCGGGCTACGGGCTAGAGAGCCCTGACCCCCTAGCTAGGGGGGGGTGCGCGACCGCGTTCGCAGGGAAAGGGCCGTACGAAAATAAACACGGGTGTCTCCGAGGGTTAGTACCGCGCTCCAGGTTTCCCCTAGCAGCAGAACGCCCCCTCTACTCAGAGCTAGTAAACACCAGGAATCAAGCCCCCCTTTTCTAGACGCGGCCCACATCCAGCATGTCGATACTCCCTCCGGCACCGTTGCCATGCGTTGCGCACAGCGCGCCGTCGCCGGGCAGGCGCGCTCATTCATCATTGTACACATCCAAGATGCAAGAACACACGTGCATTGCGCGTCAACGGCGACTACATCAAGACAGCGAAAGCCTTATTCCGCACCGCCGCCATCGGAGCCACCGCCTCCCACGCGCCCACTGCCGGGTCGTACTGCTCGACCGAGCTGAGGTCGATGAAACCGGGACCCATTCCGCCAGCGACGTAGAGCTTGCCGTCGAGCACCGCCACGGCGTGAGCCTCCCGCGCCTCTGCCATCGGCGCCACCGCCTCCCACGCACTCAGCATCGGATCGTACCACTCCACCGAGCTGAGGTGGCCGTCGTTGTAGCCTCCGACAGCGTACAGCTTGTCGTCGAGCACCGCCACGGCGTGAGAGTCCCGCGCCGCCGCCATCGGAGCCACCGCCTCCCACGCGTTGGCAGCCGGTTCGTACCGCTCGACCGAGCTGAGGGCGCCGTCGCCGAGGCCGCCCACAGCGTACAGCTTGCCGTCCAGCACCGCCACAGAGAGGCGACTTCGAGCCTCCGCCATCGGCGCCGCCGCCTCCCACGCATCAAACGCAGGGTCGTACCGCTCCACCGAGCTGAGGTGGCCGTCGTCGTCGTTGTAGCCTCCCACCGCGTACAGCTTGCCATCGAGCACCGCGACGGCGTGGTCGTACCGCACCTCTGCCATCGGCGCCACCGCCTCCCATGCATTCGTAGTCAGGTCGTACCGCTCCACCAGGTTGGAAGTTGCATCACCAGCCTCAGTCCTGCCGCCCACCACGTAGAGCTTGCCGTCGAGAACCGCCATGCCGGCATACACTCGTGCCGTTGACATCGGCGCCACAGCCTCCCCCTCCCACTCATTTGTTGACGCGTCGTACCACTCCAGCGAGCTGATGACGCGTCCAGCGTCATCGCGGCCGCCGAACACGAGCATGCGCGGCCTCTCGCGCTTCTTCAGCGTCTCCTTCCAGCCGCGGCGCCACGCGCGGCACGTCCCCTTGACGGCGTGATCCTTGGTCGGCAGCTGGGCGAGGATGTGCGGGGCGAGGTCCGGCGAGAGGAGGACCTCGGAGAGCACCCACTCGGGCTGCTCCACGAGCCGAGCGGCGTGCTCCTCCGCCACGCGCAGCGCGGCGTCGCTCGCGCCCGCCTGCGCCTCGATGATGGCGCACAGCTGCGCTGGCGAGAGGCCCGCGACACGGGCGCCGATGCGGTGGGAGGCCATTGAGAAAAAGAAAAAATTCAAAACCAAAAAAAACGAGAGAAGAATATAGGGTGGATAAAGCGCCTGTTCACGGCATGGAGGGTGAGCCACACCGAACGTACCGAGCGAAGAGCCGAGCGGAAGGAGGACGGGGAAGATGACTCAGAGGAGGACGAACCAGTGGAAATTCAGTTGTCAGATGTCACGATGCATCCGAAGGGGACCCCAGCGCCGGCATCATCCGTAGAGGCACGAGTGTTCGAAGAGAGAGTGGACCTGAGCAACAACATGACCTGGAGGCAAATGATCGGAGTGGGAGTCAGAAACGTGGTCCTTGCGCGAGGGGAGCTCGATAGACTTGAGGGGCCAGGATACGCCGCGAGGAGGACGGAGTTACGCCGAAAGGCGAAAGAAGCCGCGAGAACAAGGGACCGGCAGGCGGCGGCGCCGCAGGACGAGGCAGAAGAGAACGACGCGACAGAGGAGGAAGTGACAAGGGAGGGAGAGAACGACGAGAGTGGGACGGCCGCGAGGTGGCATGAAGGTTGCAGCGAGAAGCGGCGAGAGACTGCGAAAAGAGATACGAAGAGGCGGACTCCCCAGGGTGGGCGACGGCTAGCGCATCACACTCCTCTCCTTAAAAAATCCCTGTGTGGTGGCGGCGTGCCGTTTCTCCGTCTCCCATCCCTCCCTTGGCAGGCGCGCGCTCATTCATCATTGAAGGCCGCGACCAAGATGCAAGAACACATGTGCATTGCGCTTCGTGAGGATCGCGCTGCTCCTCACGCGCCCTGGAGCACGTAGGTCAGCCTCAGGCGGGTGGGCGACCGCCCGCTCCGGCTGTGCTTGAGCTCGTTGTAGCACCTAGCAGAGGAGGCGTGATTGATGAGAACCTCTCTCTGTGTGGGGGAAGGAGAGGGCACACTGCAGAGGGCACACTGGCGCAGCAACACCTGGACCTGCGGCGGCCGTCCTTCGCCCCGTCGCAGATGTACATGCGCTGCTCAATGATGCCTTCGAGAGCCGACCCGTCAGCCTAGTAGCAGTAAGCGCACTGTCAACTCATCCAAAAAAAAACAAGCCAGCCAGGCTCCCCGGACGAGTGCAGTCTGTGGCGGCTCGTGTCTTCGTATTCGGTGTTGCGTGAATCACGGGTCGGTCATCAACCTCACGCCCAGCAGGGTGGTTTTTACGTTCCGCAGCGCGAGCGACAAATATGTTCGCGAATGTGTGTCGCGGCCGAGGCCCCCGTGGGCCCATGCCCATGCTCCGATTCTGCAGCACCTCCTCCGCGCAAACAACTGCCGCCGCCGCCACCTCTGGTTCAACCATCGACCCGCTGCGCCGCTCCAATTTTCCATTTGACTCGCTTGCGCTGGCTCGGCAGCTACAGGAGTAAACGTCAGCGCAACCGAGCCCGCACACGCGCCTCTCGAGCCTCCTCGCCGCCCTCTCAGGCGGCCGGCATGCCTGCCGAGCAGAGCGAGTGCGTGACACAGTTCGTTCTGGACGCGCTCAGCGCGTCGGGCGAGGCGCGGCGGATTGAGGAGGAGGCGGCGCGTGAGCGCTTCAAGAACTTCATCGAGCTTGAGCTCAGGAGCAAACCCTTTGTGTGACACGCCACGCGGCTTGTACGATGGGCCTGACGGATCAGAGGCGGCGTAGGCGGATGAGGGATGACATCAAGAGATTCCGGGCGCGGCAAGAGAACGCTGATGCCAAGACGACTGCGCAGGTTAAGGAGGTGACGGAGAAGGGCTTCGCGCTCGGCGACCGTCTACGCGGCGAACAAGCGCGATCGGGTGGCTGTCTGGAAGGACGAAGTTCGTCACACCTTTGATGTGAACAGGCGAGAGCAAGCACGAGATCGAGCGGCTCACGTCGCAATACAAGGCGGAGCAATCGGCCCGGGGCGGGGGGGGGTCAAGCGTCGGTAGGGGAGGCAGGCAAACGGCCCGTACGCGAGATCTAATGTTGCACCGCTCAGCGCCCCGTAGGTGGAGCTCTCACTCGTGGACGGCAAGATTCGCGAGGACCTCCGCAAGGTAAGACCTCACCTTCTCTGGACGTTGTGGATCCTCCTGCTGCCATCGATCTCAGAGCAGTCGCGCATTCCTGAAAACAGGCGCAAAATACCTTCTCCGCCAAAGAGGCGAAGCTGGAGCTCGATATCGGCCGGCTGTACACAAAGATCGAGGTGAGGTCGCCCGTGATATTTGGCGGAGACAGTCTCGGAGCGTCCTCAACGAGAGGCTCTTGACCCTCCCCAGGCCTCCAAAAACGAAATGATTCGCTATACTTTGGGCACCATCTTTTCCCTCACCGCCGTCGCCTTTGGAATCGTCCGCTACGCCACCCTCTCTGGCTCGCCTCGGCGCGACTCGGCGTTGGGCGAGGGCGTGGAAGGCAGGGCACTGCCGCTTGGTGAGCGTTGAGCCTCCACAGCAGCCGTCTATTACTACTCTCTCTCGTCTCTGGTACGCAGGGTACTGCATGACCTGCTTGCGATGGGGCTTGGGGGGCGTCAGGGAGTACAGACAGTTCTTGCCTCAGTACGCACGGTATTCGGTACGGACAAGGTGTAACCACATCAGCTCTTAATATCTCTATGTTGATGTCTTTCCTCTACTCGAGAGAACGAGTGTAGTCGTCAGGGCAAGTGGGGGCGGGGTGGAGTGCCCAGGAGCGTGCCCTGGGATTTCTCTGCCCAGTCCGGGGGTGCGTCGAACCTTCCATCACCCTGGGAACGTCCGGGTGTTGGAAGTAAAGATATATTACTTTTTTTCTACTCGAGAGAACGAGCAACGAGAACGACCCGCGATCACCACACACCTCACTCGATGTTTGAGCAAAAACGCTCAGCTAACCCCCTATCCCATCGCGTCGTCCGACTCTTCGCCGCCCGTCTCGTCGCCTCGCCCCTTCCCTCCCGCCTCGTCGCCAGACTGCCACCGCTTCGCGGCCCGACTGCGCTCCACCGCTGCCGGCGACTGCTGCAGCGCCGCCTCCGCGGCTGGCGCCCTCTGTGGCGATGCCTTCGTCCTGCCGCCTCTGGCGAGGCCCGGCGTCTTCCGCCCGCCCCCCTCGGATGCCTGCGGCCGCCGCGCCGCCACAGCCTCCCTCAGGAGCGGCTGGACGCGCCGCAGCAGCGCTCGCAGGGCGGCTTCTTCCATCCCGTCTGGGTCTGCAGCCATCAGCGCCGCCGCCGCCGCCACCGAGTCCGCCGCCGCCTCCGCCTCCGCCCCCTCCTCCGCCTGCGCCTCCTCCGCCTGCGAGTCTGCCGCCTCCGCCGCCTCCGCCGCCTCCGCCGCCTCCGCCGCCTCCGCCGCCTCTTCTGGCGCTGTCGCCCGCGCCTGCGCACACGCTGCCACCGCATCGCCTTGCGCCTGGTCAAGGCAAGGCAAGATTAGGGGTAAACTTCTCCACACACACGAGGCGTGGAGCAGAGGCCGGGCGATCCCTCACGACTCCACGTCCAAAGACAGGAGCCCCACGGTAATAAATGTGTCAGGCCCAGTGTGCGTGGGTGTGCGGCGCGCGCGGCGTGTGTGTGTGTGTGTGTATGCAGCGGGCGCCCGGTCAACGTCGCTCGCATGCCCCGTCGCCTCGACTGCCACAGGCGCCGCCTCGCTCTGACCCCCAATCTTCTCGGGACTGCGCACTGAACCGCTCGCGGATCGGGCCGCACGCTCTCTGACCCCCAAGCGAGAAAATACGGAGGAGCTTCCCTGGGCGGACGCGCCCGCCGCCGCGCTGCCCGGCCTGCTGCCCTCGAGTAGACATCGTGTCGCATCGCTCAGGATGTGCCTGGTCTTTGCCAGCTTGCTGCGCAGGTCCGACACCGGAGCTGACGCAGCGGTGGCGCTGGCGCCGGGCCCGCCGGTCGTGGCCTGCGGCCGCTTCCGGGACTCGGAGGAGGCCGAGGAGGGCCACGAAGGGCCGTCGTCGAACCAGCCCGCGCCAGAGCTGGCGGTCGCGAGGGGCGGCTCATGCGATGGCTGCGGTGGCTCGCGCGGTGGCTGCGGCGGAGGGCGGGTGGGAGAGTGCGGCGGCGCGGCGCAGCGTTGTCTCGGCCGCGAGCACTTGCGGCAGCTCTCCCGCGACGTCCAGTTCTTGGTCGAGCAGCCTGCACACGTCCAATACTCCTGCTCATTGGCCGCCCTGCGGCAATGCTGCCCCCCTCCGCCGCCGCCCCAGCCCGTAGCCTGGTCGGTGGCGCCGCCGTAGCCGCCTCCACCGGTGTAGAAGGAGCCCGAGCCGTCACCAGCACTGAGGTTGCCCCATCCACCTCCAGGAGCGTTGCCATAATACCAGCCTCCGTGGCCGGTCCCCTGCCCGTACCAGCCCACCTGTCCACCCCGCGCCTCGCTGTAGTGGCCGCCGCGGGCACTCGCGCGGCGGTAGGCGGGGCGGCGATCCTGCTGCCGCCAGTGGGGGCCGCCGCCGGCGTAGTAGTCCATGTGTGCACACCGGAGCAGCGGCCGGAAAGAATTTTATCGGGGCGCAGCCGCGCATGGCGCCAAATGCCTTGCCACCCGACTCGACGCGGGCGTCGACCGCTGCTGCGTCGTCGCCGTCGCGCGAGACGATGTCGCCGAGGTACGGGAAGCGATCTACCACCTCCATGAAGCCGTTGTTTGGCAGCATGATCGGGGAAAGGTCGGTGCCGTCGAACGAGGTCGGATCTGAGTAGATGTGGTGCGGCTTTGAACAAAACAGCACCTCAGATTTCGACTTCTTGATCGGCGGCAGAGCGGTGAAGTCGAGTAGTCCAGAGTGGACCATGGGATCGAGCACGCCGGCATGTATCTCCATGCCCCAATCCGCAAAGTGCGTCATGAGGAGCGGCGTTTGTTGCTCCAAGTCAGCGCGTGAGCAGAAGGGGAGGCCGGTATCGTCAGCATACTGGGCTGGGTTTTTAGGCATTGTGGGGTTGGCACTCCCATCGACCCTCATGACCTCCTGCGGTCTCTGAGATGGACACCAGTGGGTGTGGGACCATGGCGTGCCTCCGCCGTGGGCTGAGCACCCGGGAGAGCCGCTCTGCAAGTGGTGTGCGAGCGTGTAGCCTTTAGCGTGCAGTCGGCCAGCTCACACAAAATCACAGTGGAGGAAAGCGGCGAGTCGCAATTCCTGGGGTCCTTGTGGCGGGTCACCCTGTCCAGAGAGGCATGAGTGCCAATCTGGGGTCTCTCGACCGAGTCTATGAAGCCCTGGCCGCTCCCGGTGGTGGTAAAGGTTGTAGAACCAAGCGGCGGAGAGATGGTGCGGGGGTATGGGTGTTCCAGAGGGTCACGACACGCGCCGACCCTTCACGAACCGAAAGGCTGTGCCCGGGGAAGGCACAGTAATCCGGCACGTGTTGGGCGCCCCATTCCGTCTGGGGCTAGGTCGGCTCAGGGCCCCGTCCACCTCCCTCCCACTTGGCGCGTGATGATGCGGAGATGCCACCCAGGCCAGCCAGGGCAAGGGCGGAGGGCGAGGGCGGAGGGCGGGATGGGCGCCAAGAGCGGGAGGGAGCGGGCGCAGGAGTGCCTCCTTGGGTTGTCTGTTCGACTTTCTGGGAGTGCACGGAGCTAAGTGCCTCGCCGTCCTCGCGGGAGTCGCTTGGGCGGCTCCCGTGGTGTACCTGTGTTAGTGCCAGTGCGCGCCAGTCCCGTGCCTAAGTGTCGTGCGAGGGAGTTTCGTTGTAAAATTCTACCTCTTTCTTTACTGAGTCGCTTAGGCGGCTCCGGTGGTGAGCCTGTGTGTGTGCCAGTCCGCGCCAGTCTGCGCCCTTGTCGTGCCAGTGTGCTGTGAGAGAGGCTTGTATCTTAAGAATTCTTTACTGTGCCAGTGTGCTGTGAGAGAGGCTTGTATCTTAAGAATTCTTTACTGGCCTCTGCGCTCTGGCGCGCACTGGCACTAACGAACGTCTCGCCCGGACGGAAGCGCCGCCATCACCGGAAGGAAGGGCGGCGCTCGGCTTGCCGCTGGAGAGCAGCATGGCCGGCGGTGAGTGGAATGCACAGCGCCTGAAGCGCCTTCTCGAGTCGGACGTGGAGCGCATCACCGCGGCGGCTGTGCGCGACGGCAAGGTCGCGGACGCCGCGGCTTTCGCCGCCGCTCTCGTCGAGTCTCTCAAGGCGGGCGACTCCCTCAGCATCAACGTCAAGGTTGTACACGCGAGTGGCGAGGAGGTCTTCTTCAAGATCAAGAAGAACACGCACCTGTCAAAGATCAAGAATGCGATCGGTCAGCGCCAAGGCGTCAACCCCCAAGGCCTCCGACTCGTGTTCAACGGCGAGCGTGTCCCATCCCTGGGAAGCGAGACGCCCGAGGAGTGCGGGATGGAAGATGGTGACGTGATTGATGCCTTGCAGGAGCAGATGGGTGATTAAAATGCCTGCGCCGTCTACTACTCCGTAGGAGTGTCTTGCTAGACTGGGTCCGCACCCAGTTTAGCTCTCGTACAGTATCAGTCTCGTAAAGCGTACTACGACAACACGGACGTGAGCTCACAGCCCCTTCGGGTTGGGTCCCGGGGGGCCCCAAAACGCAAAAGAAAAATTCCCGCAAATTGGGCCCGGGCTTGGGGCCCAGGGGCCCCCCCCCCCCCTGCATGGGTACCCTTTAGGGCCCCCACGCCCCGCCAAGTAAGGTAAACGTCTCCACACACACAAAGTGGGGGGCGGGGGGGGGGGGGGGCGACCCTCGCATCTCCACGCCCGGGACACGGGCAGGAGCCCCACGGCATTCAAAGTGCAAGCACCGGCCCGGTGCCGTGGGTGAGCAACCTGCAAACTAGGTGCATTTCCCACCATGACATGAGAAGGACTTGCAAGCTTGGTGCCAAGCGCAATCATCGCCAGTATTTCCCAAAGCTTGACACTTCCCTTTGCCACCGCCATGCCCGTCATTGCAATACGTGCTTTCACATTCGTAATTCCAGTAGCAAGAAGCACCATTGGCTTTTTGCGCACCGTAGTAGCAGAACCCCTGGTAACAAGTAACAGGAGATCCTGGGCAATCGGAATCTTGGTTGCAGTTATGAACGGCAGATCCAATCTCACAATAGTTGAGCGCCGTGTTACACAAGGCGTAAAGAAGGCAGAGACCATCAAGATGCTTGACACAAGGACATTCCTGGCTGTTGAAGCAGCGTTGAAACTGCAGGTCCTCTGCAGCCGGAGCCGGAGACGGAGACGGAGCAGGGCGAGAGACCTTGCACGAGTTGCCCCACGGGCTCGCAGTAGACACGGCATCGTCCTCCTTGAGCGTGTCAGGTGCCACTGTGCACACGCGGTAGTAGTGGGGATCCTCCGACAGAATCGTGATTTCCTTTGTTGGATCCACAGCGTAGCTGGCCGTATCACTGTTTGCGTTGATGTGAAGCTGCTTCAAGACTCCGTTGTCAGTGTACTTCACAAGCACCGCCTTTGAGTTGTCCCCGTTTAGGAAGCGAATGGAGACTTGGGAGGCCGGCGAGTCGAGATCAACCAGGCCGTCCTCCTGCGCGTCGGGCACGGTGAGGATCGGCAGAGCGTTGACGACGCCAGCGCCGACGGCGAGCAGCATCAGCTTTGAGAAGATCATTGTCCTGACGGACACACTCGCGGTGAGTCACGCGTTGGGAACGCGCGTGTCGGCGGTCAGTGGCGGGCGCGGGGCTGGCACTCACGATGGATGTGCGATGCGAGACGGTCCTGGCAAGGGCCTTTCGACCGCCTGCGAAAGGGCGCGGGTGTCCTTCCAGGGGCTGAATTCCCCACAGCAACAGCACCTAACCTGCCCCTTTTAAACAAACTAAATGTAAAATATTTTGAAGAGACTTGAGGGCGGCCACTTCCATGTGTGCCCCCCCCCCCCCCACCCACCCCCCCCCACCCACCCACCACCACCACCACCACTGGCCACCACACAAGGCGGCGGCGGCTCTACAAAAATAAATCATTCGAACGTAAACCTGGTACAACAACAGGATCACAGAGGTCGATCACGTACATCCGCATCGAGGCAGAGCCTACTGCCTAGGGCAGGTGCGCTGCGTACCACGCCTCGAGGGCTCGCAGCGCCCCCTCCCCCTGCTCGGTGTGCTGGTGCGGCCCGAAGTGACCCATCCCGTGTGCGGCGCCGGGGTAGACGCGCAGCTCTATGATGTATCTTATTCCGGGGCCCGTGTGCGGGGAGCGAACCTTAGCGACCGCCCAGAAGCTTTCTGAGCGACCCAATCGGGCCGGGATCATCAGCATATGTCCCCTCCACAACATCGTGGGCGTTTGAGCGGTATTTGAGGACCACCGCCACTCTGAAGTTCGGCCGGGTGGTCTGCAGACCCCCCCCCCCGCCCCCCCCGGAGCAGCAGAGGCTCCGTGGGGTCAAAAAGTCGACGCTGGGAGTCGCACTCGTCAAGCCATCGCAGCACCACGCGGTCCGCACGTACCGCCCACATCCCCTCCACCGCTGAGAAGGCGCAGATCGACCGCCGGGCCGCGGACCCGATCGTCTGCTGGAGATCCCCGTCGCCACCTCCACGCGACGGAAGACCAAAGCCAAACAGCGTAACTCTCTTGCAGCGGCGGAGAAAGTGGATCGCGGCGGCGAGACCAGTCGACGGGCCGCTCTTTGCGCACGACTCGTTTGCCTGCCGAGGATTGGCGCTGCATTACCTCTGGTGGCACGAACGGCTAGCCGGTCGTGTGCGGTCGTGTGCCATTTTCTTACCTATTACCTATTTTCTAAGCATCTGCCTGCTCCAGGTAGAGTCGCCACGTCTCCTGCACCTCCTCCTTCGACGGGGCGGGCGCACAATCGATCCAACCAGGCAACGCGTGCGCGATGCATCGGCATCTCCCGACAGAGGCGGCCTGCTTGGGGCATGATAGCGGCGGCCCGCCTGCTCGTCCGCCGCGCTGGGCCCAGCGCCGCGACTTGCCTATCGCGAGATCATGTGCGCTGCATTTGGCGCCTTTGAGAACGGCCGATACAGTGGTAGCACTGCCAGTGGCCGAAGGAAGATGTGGGTGACAGTGAATAGCTGTCATCTAGCGCGACTTGCCGGGCACTCGGCACTTGTAATCGTCCGTCACACACCAGTTGTCGGAGACAAGCACCGCGACTTGAGGCGAGCCGCTGCGACCACCGTTGTCGTCTGCGTGTAATGGTTGGAGCTGGTGATGCTGCGGCGGCTGCAGCGGCTGCAGCGGCTGCAGCTGGCGCAGCCAACGCGCGACGCTCTCTTGAAGGAGAAGCAAGACATGATAGCCAACTACCACCGTGGTGGTGCGGCGGCCAACATGGTGGTGCAGCGCCTCTGGGGTCGAGGGGCGGGCATCGCCAGTCAGAGGATGTCTGGCTGCTGATGACGAACGTGAGCGGTGAATGAGCAAAAGCCAAGGTGATTGCCTCTCACGTGCTATGCTGTGGGTGGTCTAGTGGCAGGAGTGGGAGAGGCTGACCTGGCACGGGCGCCAGGTTGAAGCGGACGATCTCGTCGTGGCTGTCAATGGCATCTCCAAATCTATACCGTAGCAGCGCATCAGAAGAGGACACGAGCGCGCATCGGCCGAGCGGGCGCGATGCGATTGCACTGCTGGTAAGGCGGGGAGTGCTGCTTGTGCAGCGACGCACGGTGGAGTCGATGGTCGCAGACATCTTCGTATTGCGTCAAGCACTGCAATGTGGGGAAGTGCTGCTTGTGCAGCGACACGGTGGAGCGGCGGGCATGAGGCTTGGAGGGCTGGAGCGCTGACCGCTGTATCGACAACGGCGATATCTCTTTGCTTTCTTCTACCGAGACCGATCAGGAACTACGGCAAAGTGTTTTCTGCTCAGAGAGAAGATATATCAAGACGACGACAAGAGGTGTGCGTGTCTGCGCCGCCCCGCAACTCTTCGCACATACACAGGTTCCCACACGCATTAGTATCTCAGTCCAGTCCCTGACAGACGCTTCAGACAGGGACAATATCCTCGCGGGTTGATCGCGAAATGTGCCCAAACTCCATGGCCCGCGGAACACCAAACACTTGAACAAACACCCGCGGCCCTCTCAGTGCGAGAGCGGCCCGCGGGAAGGGGAGCGATGGGAAGGGGGAGGGGGGGGGGGGGGAGCGGGAGGACGGGTGGGGTGGGGTGGGGTGGGGTGGGGTGGGGTGGGGCGGGCCGGGGTGGGCAGATAGCGGAGACAGAAAGCGCAAGGGGGAAAAGGGAGAAGAGGAGGGGGGGGGGGGGGGGCCCAAAAAGCCACCCCCCCCAGGGCGAGGGGAGGAAAGTGAACCCCCCAAAGCCCCCCCGGTGAGGGGGCCG
>NW_005199281.1:0-1926 GCF_000372725.1 Emiliania huxleyi CCMP1516 | reverse complement strand
ATCTGCCGGCCATCCCCTCTGACTCTGCACCGCCTGCCCGGCCCATCCCCTCTGACTCTGCACCGCCTGCCCGGCCCATCCCCTCTGACTCTGCACCGCCTGCCCGGCCCATCCCCTCTGACTCTGCACCGCCTGCCCGGCCCATCCTCTCTGACTCTGCACCGCCTGCCCGGCCCATCCCCTCTGACTCTGCACCGCCTGCCCGGCCCATCCCCTCTGACTCTGCACCGCCTGCCCGGCCCATCCCCTCTGACTCTGCACCGCCTGCCCGGCCCATCCCCTCTGACTCTGCACCGCCTGCCCGGCCCATCCCCTCTGACTCTGCACCGCCTGCCCGGCCCATCCCCTCTGACTCTGCACCGCCTGCCCGGCCCATCCCCTCTGACTCTGCACCGCCTGCCCGGCCCATCCCCTCTGACTCTGCACCGCCTGCCCGGCCCATCCCCTCTGACTCTGCACCGCCTGCCCGGCCCATCCCCTCTGACTCTGCACCGCCTGCCCGGCCCATCCCCTCTGACTCTGCACCGCCTGCCCGGCCCATCCCCTCTGACTCTGCACCGCCTGCCCGGCCCATCCCCTCTGACTCGCGTGCTGCTGACCGGCAGGCATGAACCTCACCCCCGACAACGTGGTCGTCGCAATCAAGCCGGGCTCCGAGGCGGCGGCCTGCGGCCTCATCCAGCCGGGCGACCGCGTGCTGCACCTCAACGGCCACGCGGTCTCCGTCGACGAGCCGGTCAAGAGCTTCGCCATCGACCTCGCCGACGGAGCCGCCGCAACCTTCTCCCTCGTGCGGCACGCCGACACGGACTCGGCCGGCGGCGCGGCGCACATCCCTGTCGTCGACGGCTCGCCCGCCACGCCGCCGCAGCAGCCCGCCGCGCCGGCGGCGGCGCCGCCGCCGCTGAGCGCGGATGACGACCTCGCCCGCAGGCTAGCTGACCTCAAGCGGGGCTGAAAGGAGTGCGAGTTGTCAAATAGCTTGGTTCCACGTGTTCGGTGTCGCGCGCGCGGATCGCGGGGGCCACGCGCGACGTGTGTGTGTGTTGGAGATGGAGTGTACAAGCGGTGGATTGAGGAATTGTCGTGCGGCGGCCGGCGCTCTCGAGCTCGCGCACCGCCCAACGCAAACGCAACCGCCGCCCCGGCCGCCCGGCCGCGATGGCCCAATCGCGAATCGGATCCGACATCCGATGGCCGATGTGCGCCTGATCTGTGCGGGGGGCGGGGGCATGCGCGCAAGGCGCATGCGCGAAGCGCTCAAGGCTAGCCGTAGCCCCCAACGCCCAAGCGGCGAGCTGCAGCTGCGCTCTGGCCTCATATCCCTCAAGGCGGTTGCCCCGGACACGCGAGAGAAAAATCGCTCGTGACAACATCCAAAAACAAACTCAAATCTTATTACGCTAGTGGAGAGGGCGGCAAGCGATCGGCCGATGCGCGGATCGGCGCTGCCCCAGAGCTCGCGACGAGCCGCGGGGGCCCGGGGGCAGAGAAACGCCGGGGGCAGAGAGCCGACGCTTGCTGCGTCGCGGGCAACGCAACGCCAGCAAGCAAGCTACAGGCGGTCCTCCCCGTCGATCGACGCGAGAGGCGCGCGCGGCCGCGCCCCGCGAGCGGCGCGCGTGCGGCGCCCCGGCCGCCGCCTGCGCGCGTACCGCCGCTGCGCCGAGGCCCCAAACGCGCGGGGGCGCCCGCGCCGCCGCTCAGCCGTAGATCTTGACCGGCTTGTCGTACCCCGAGCGCGCCTGCTGCTTCTTCCTGCCCGTCCCCGTCTGCGCGTGCTCAAGCCCCAAGTAGTCGTCCCAGTTGGAGTAGTTGTCGTGCTTGCGAAAGTGCGGCCGCACGACGTCGTCGTCCTGCTCCAGGTACTCGACGCGGCCAAAGGATACGACGGCGAATCTCCACGCGGCAATCTCCTCGGCCGTC
>NW_005199282.1:0-1926 GCF_000372725.1 Emiliania huxleyi CCMP1516 | reverse complement strand
GAGCTCCGTGTTGCTCCCAGCGGAATCCCCCGCGCTTCCTGCGGCCATGGCCGATGATACTAGTAGGATAGGTCATCTGGCTACCGCGAGCGCGACTCAACTCGCCGACATCGTCCGATGATGGTGCCTCAAAGTCAGCCTTCGGAGGCTATCGTGGGGTCGAGCCGGCAGTAGCCGTGACATGTGGTTCCACCACCCCTCGTAGGCTTTGCCTCTGACCGCCACCGTTCCCAGGCTGCCTAATGGGGTGGAAAGGAAGGCTGGGCGAGCGTATAGAAGCGTGCTCGACCTCGTCGTGGCAACCTGTACGGCAGCGCTGGCAGGCGCGATGAGCGTCGTGCCACTTGACCCAAGACGGGTCGCAGGCGTCGTACCGAGCGTGTCGAGACCGTGTCCTGATGTGATCTGCACGGGTGAGTCACGTCGGCGTCAAAGTAGCGACGTGCGACCTGTCAGAGCTTGATCTCCGATCTCAGCGGCGTCGAGTCGTCTCCGGCGGCGACGATTTGGTACATCTCCAGGACGCGCAGAAGCAGCTGCGAGGGCCCAAGGGATAGAGCTACCAGAGTCACCCACTCATTTGTGAAGCCACCCCCGCGACCAGCCCCGCAACACCCGCGCTGAACACAGGGCCGCACCTCTGCGTGAGGTGATATGGTTGCGGTTGGTTGTCTCTTGTCTGGCGCGCCGCACCCGCAGCGCGCAGTGGAAGAAAAGTTTATCAGTCTATGTTCACCTTCTGGTGTCCATTGCCGATGTGCGCGGGTTGAGATCCCTACTAGGATCCCTACTCCGGCACATACACATGCGAATACGGCTTTATCTCTCGCGTACACGTCGCGACACACCAGCGTTGTCATGGTCAACGACAACGTGGCTCGTGGCACAGTGGCTCGTGCGTCGTGGGTGTGTATGTGGCAGTGCATGTGCATGTAGCTAGGCAATGTGTCAGAGCTCAGACCGCCCCTAGTACACGTTCACGCGCGCGCTCGGCACGGATCCGCCCCGACGCCCGAGTCCCTCGCCGAGACCCGAGCTGTGCCGAGACGCGAGAGACACATCCGTCGGGGCAATAAAACGGAAAAGGGGTCGGAACACATGGCTGCCGTGACCCGTGTTGTGACGCTGATTTGTGATTAGCTGTGTGCTCGCACATGTTCATGTTGTTGTTGTTGTAAACAAACGGAGATGGAGAACAAGGCGCGCATGTTGTGGGAAAATGATGTGTGACCTTACCCACCGCCTCTCGCCTGGCGCTGCCGCAGCGGGGCGCGAGCACCCGCTCTCTCGGCTCGGGCGCGCTCCTGCCGCCGCCGGAGCGGTTGGGCATTCGGAGTGCGCCGTCATATCTGCAGCACCAGAGCACACGTCGGACACACGGGCAGGGGGTGGTCACACGACGGGCGTGCGCCAAGCACGCCCGGCTCAGGCGGCGGCCTCGACCGGCAACGCGTCGAGGGCGGCGGCGATCTCGCCCTCGAACGAGAGGGGAGACTGCTGGGGCCCGAAGCGGCTGATGACCTCGCCCTGAGCGGTGGGGTTAGGGGCGGGGTAGGGAGGCAGCACCACCGCGGCAACACGGCGAGCAAACGAGGCCAACCAATGTCGCGGGTGGGGCGGAGGCGGCGAGAGCGCGGAGGCGGTGGCGGCAGTGGCGGCGGCGGCAGTGGCGGCGGCTGTGGCGGCGGTGGGCGGCGACGGCGGAGAGTGGAGGCGGGCGGGGTGGGCAGTGAGGCGCCTCGGTCCCCACTAAGAACTTCGCAAAATTCCACTTGATGTCGGCGCCCAGCGGGAAGGGGTCCGACTTTTCCGCCTATGGGGTGATGAGGCATGCGACTGAGGGAAGCGGCGGCGCGGAGCAGGCGGCGGCGAGCGGAACAGGGAAGTGGGGGGCAACGGTAGCAGTGGGGCGGGAGGCAGTGGTTG
>NW_005199283.1:0-1927 GCF_000372725.1 Emiliania huxleyi CCMP1516 | reverse complement strand
CTAACGGCCAGAATACGGGTAAACGTCTCCACGGAGCTCCGTGTTGCTTCCAGCGCCCCCCCCCGCGCTCCCTGCGGCCATGGCCGATGCTCCTAGTATGAGAGGTCATCTGGCTACCGCGAGAGCGACCCAACTCGTCGACATCGTCCGATGATGGTGCCGCAAAGTCAGCCTCCGGAGGCTATCGTGGCGTCGAGCCGGCGGTGGCCGTGACATGTGGTTCCACCACCCCTCGTAGGCTTTGCCTCTGATCGCCACCGTTCCCAGGCTGCCTAATGGGATGGAAAGGAAGGCTGGGCGAGCGTATAGAAGCGTGCTCGACCTCGTCGTGGCAACCTGCACGGCAGCGCTGGCAGGCGCGATGAGCGTCGTGCCACCTGACCCGAGACGGGTCGCAGGCGTCGTACCGAGCGCGTCGAAACCGTGTCCTGATGTGATCTGCACGGGTGAGTCACGTCGGCGTCAAAGGAGCGACGTGCGACCTGTCAGAGCTTGATCTCCGATCTCAGCGGCGTCGAGTCATCTCCGGCGCGCGACAAAGGTACATCCCCAGGACGCGCAGAGGCAGCTGCGACCCCGCCGAGTGGACGGTTGCACACCGCGCCACCTGCTGTGTGCAACCGTCTACTCGGCGGGGTTGCAGCTGCCTCTGGAAGGCACCGAGATGTACCTTTTTGCGCAAATGGTCAAATCAAGGTTTTGTAACGCGAGCTGTGCCACAGTGAAATGGAACTAGCCTCTCCATCTTTTTTGCCGCGCGTTTTCCATGGCGGGCAGCATCGGAATGCTTGCCCGCCCGGCGCCGCGCCCGCGAGAGGCTGCGGCGCCACCGAGCAGGCTGACGCCGCCGACGGAGGCTCTAGCTCCGTCGTCGGCGGCAGCTCGCTCTGCGGCTACTCCGCGGAGAGCAGCCGCGTGCAAAAGCGCTGAGCAACTGCCAGATGCAGCGCCTGCTGAGCTGCTGCCTCTGCTGCCGGCGCCGCTGTACTGCTGCGCGGCACCCGAGCCCGGCTGCTGCTGCTGCTGCCCGCAGCCGTTCTGCTCGCTGCCGTGCTCGCTGCCTCAGCTCGGCGGCTCGCTGCCTCAGCTCGGCGGCTCGCTGCCTCAGCTCGGCGGCTCGCTGCCTCAGCTCGGCGGCTCGCTGCCTCAGCTCGGCGGCTCGCTGCCTCAGCTCGTCCCGGTCAAGCTCGGCGGGCTCGGCCTCACCTCCATGGCGGCGATCCGGCGAGCCGCGTGGGTCGGCACCTGGGCACTCGTGTGGACGCCGCTTCGGCAGCTCCACGCGCCTTTCCGAGCCGTCGACATCACGGCCGAGTCGGCGGCTGACTTCCAGCAGCTCTCCATCTTCACCGAGCTGCAGGAGGCACACAGCACCCTCCTCGATGACTACGACTACGTGGCGAGGACCTACAAGCAGTACGACCGCCAGTGAGGAGGACTGCCTACCAATGCTCGGGTGCTCGAACACCTTCGGCCAGTTTGGCGCCAGCAGCTGCGCGCAAACGAGCGATTGCTGCAACCCCATGGCGCGGTGCATCAGTTCAATGTGCCATCTGTAAGAAGAGCTCGTCGCCATCGTCGTGAGATCTCCGACTCCCGTCTTTGTTTTTGATTTCACTCGGGTTTTTTTTTCCGCCTGGGGTAGGCACACGGCTGCAGACGACTCGGATGCGGGAGATGGAGCGAGGGAGCGCCATCGCGCAGCTCCTCTCTTGGGAGTCCGTCGTCGGCGATAACCTCGTGTGGCTGCAGGCACCCGTGCTTGAGACCCGTGCTGCGCTATCGGCGCCACCCTGGTCGCGAGGCCTCATATTCTGAGACCGTTCGCCGCTCCTCGCGCAGGCGGTGGAGGAGGCGGCGACCATCATCGTCAAGGCCGAAGACCGCCGAGCCCCAGCGCCCCGGCCGCCCCCCCCCCCCCCCCCCT
>NW_005199284.1:0-1927 GCF_000372725.1 Emiliania huxleyi CCMP1516 | reverse complement strand
GCCCGCAAAGGTAGCGTTAGAGTGAGGACCTCTGGGCTGTGAGGACCTCTTGGCAGCGTGAGGACCTCTCGGCGCCGTGAGGACCTCTCGTCCATATGCCAGGTAGCAGTTCTGCATCTACTCAAGACACCCAGCCTTGGCGCCCCCGGCCCTCTCGGAGCTCGCTGGGCTCCTTTCCACAAAGAAGCAAGATCATGGGGGTCTCGATAGGTCTCCAGGAGGGCGCGCGTACACAGTTTAGTCTGAGCGCTAATTGACTTCAAAGAGACAAGTGAAGAAGATAGCACTACTCCTTCCATGTTGTGCGAGAGTGATGGCGGCCATCTCGGATTCTTTTATCTTTGGAAAATTCTTTTTATCAGGAAATAACGGTCGGTGTGTGCAGTGTGGTCGGATGTTGCCTGATGGCGGACGCTGGGTTGGTGAGGAAGGAGGATATGAAAGGTCAAAGCTTCTCGTCGCCTCATCTACATCTCGCAACAAACGTAGTGAGCTCATTTCCCACAACTTTCCCCCTTCCTTCTATCGAAGTCTTCTAACAAAGTGAGATCATTCAAGATCAAATCTTCACCTCGCATACTGTGTATGTTATCCACATTTGTGCAGCATACACGAAGGATTGCGGAATCCAATCGAGGTATCATCCTATGTGACTTCAACATATCAAGTCGACAAGTAACAAAGCCTCTACACACCGAGCGCAAAGTTTCAAAGTTTGTGAGGACCTCTTGGTGGTGTGAGGACCTCTAGTCTTGGCAGCGTGAGGACCTCTCAACGACCATGAGATGCCTCGTGTGAGGGGACGAGGGGAGTTGAGAATAGTCGCGGAGCTGGCCTTCGTCAACGAGTTGAGTTCGAAGTCAGTTGCTGCGCGAGGTGGTTACCATATCGGTCAACCTATAATCTCAACCCATAAGATGTGGATCTCCCGCGGCCAGTGAGGACCTCGACCAAATTCCTTGCCGTGAGGACCTCTCGTCCAGGTGGCAGAGATCTGCATACTGTTCCTGAGGGCACTCAGCCTGCGCCCCAGCCCCCGGAGCTCGCTGGGCTCCTTGGAAGAAGCGAGATGGGGGTCTCGATCGGAGCGGTCTCGAGCAGGGCGCGCGCACACAGTGTATTTAGTTATGAGCGCGAGTTAGATTGGTTCATAACAAGAGAACAAGGGAACTCCTGCTTCCATGTTGTGCGAGTGTGTTGTGCGTAGTCGCACACCTGTCGTTGGTGGTCAGACAGAGAGAGATTTTTAGCAATACCAAAGTTTGTTGTTGTGGTCAGTGAAGATGGTCTCTGTGCAGCGCTCGGCGGAGCCGACGCGAGAGAAATACCCTTGATACATCGCTTGTCCCGGCGCTGTTTTTTGTTGTGGCTCCCTTCTTCAAATTCATTTTGGAAATTCTTTTCGCCACTCTCGCGGGAGTCGCTTAGGCGGCTCCCGTGGTGTACCTGTGTTAGTGCCAGTGCGAGCCTGTCCCGTGCCCAGTGTTGTGCGAGGGAGCTTTCTTGTAAAATTCTTTTTAGAAGCAGGTGTGAGCGCCTCGTTTTGGATCTCCGCGTATGTAAAGCCGCGAATTCTTTTTATCAGCAGGTAAGAGCGCGCCATTTTGCAACTGCTTCCCGCGAAGTAGCGTGCCCCTGGTGCCCAATCAAGGGCTTCGATGTGGCAGCTCGAGCACCTGAGCGCGCCCGGGGCGGAGCGGCTCTTCGCCGACTTCGCCTCGAGCACGGCCGGCGAGGCCTCGTCCGGCGACTGCGACGAGCCGCCGTTGCCGAGCAGTTCGCCCGGCGTCGCCTTCTGCAGCAGCGGCTTCTGCGGCGGTTCCGCGGCATCTGCGGTGGCGTATGCGTCGCCGCAAGGCTTCCCGAGAGGCGCGGCCGCGCGCTACGCCTGGCAGCCGGAGGAGGCGCTGGGCCTTGCCGCCGCCTG
>NW_005199285.1:0-1928 GCF_000372725.1 Emiliania huxleyi CCMP1516 | reverse complement strand
CAGTCAGGAGGATGAGGAGGAGGAGGAGGGTTGGGGGAGGTAGTAGTAGTAGTAGTCACTAAGTACTACTACTACTGCTGCTACTGCGAGCGAAGCGCACGCTGATGCGGGGTGCCCGGTCCGTGCTCAGGACCAACGCTAGGCAGGACGGCGATACGGGGAGATACGGGGAGATACGGGGAGATACGGGGAGATACGGGGAGATACGGGGAGATACCACTCGCCGTGTCCTCAGCCCCCTGGCGCACCAGCCGGTGCCACGCCGCCGCTGCCTCGGAGCCGTCCAGGAGCCGTCTCGGAGCGAGATTGAGCGAGATTGAGCGAGATTGGCTACCCATCGGTTGGCGACCTCATCGATGAGGTCTCTCCCCCACAGGCGCACCAGTCGGCGCCGCTGCGCTTCTTGCGGGAGCACTCGGGCGCACAGCTCACCCTGCACAAGCACCCGTCGGGAGACGGCACTCTGGTCGCCACGGGGACGGCGCCGGCCCCTAGAAGCGGAGCATCTCCCCAGATCTCCCCAGTCTGCCCGTATCTAGCTGGGCCTGGGCAAGAAGCGGAGCATCTCCCCAGATCTCCCCAATCTGCCCGTATCTAGCTGCGCTTGGGCACGGCCTCGGCCCCTGGAGGCGGAAGACTCTCTCCCCGTATCCAGCTGGCACTCGGCATGGGAGCCGGAGCCTCGAGGCGGAAGGCGTGTCGCTGTCTTCCAACCAGGGTTCGAGGCGGCGGGGGGGGGTAGGGTAGGGGGTGCAGGGTGGAGACCCCGCACACACACCCTGCCCCCCTCCCCCTCCATTTGGGCGTGTGACGGACGTCCCACGTGGTGTAGCTGACCCCCCTACCCCCCTACCCCCCCTACCCCCCCTACCCCCCAACCCCCACCCTGCACCCCTCCCGTGGTGTAGCTGACCCCCCTACCCCCCTACCCCCTTACCCCCCTTACCCCCCAACCCCCACCCCCCACCCCTCCCCTCCCCCCCCAATCATCTCGAGCCCAGCGCTCGAGGCGATACGGACTCGGCGGGACTCGACCGGGGCCCGCTCTACTCACAGAGACGCACAGCCCCATGAGAATCAGTTACCCATCCTTCTCAGTGGCGCCCCTCCGCACCGCCGCTGTCGCCTCCCTCCGCGCCCCCACCGACCCAGCCGCCTCCCTCTGCACCTCCACCTGTGTCGCCTCCACCCTCCGCGCCACCGTCCCAGCCCGGGCTCCGACATCGCACAGTGGCAGTCCGACACGCGACACGGTGTCCCCAGGGAAGGCGAGCAAACACCCGTCTCGCGCGCGCTAGTCGCCGACTCGACCGCGCTCCGCCTGTACTCCACTGTCCTCGTAGCCCCCGTCTTCACGCGGCGCTCGGAAGACTCTGCACGATACCGCCTGCACGCGCCGAGGCTGGCGTATCCGTGGCGCAGGCGCCGGTGCTGCAATGCGTCGCGATGGCGCTGCGGCGGCTGCTACTGAGCCCCGCCGAGGGCGGTGGCGTCCCCTACCGCCACGGGACCGAACCCACACTGGGTTCGAGTCTCTGGAGGTATGGTGCTAGGCGCCTCGGAGGAGGAGTACGTTCTCACTTTCGCGCCGCGTGACGCACGCGAGCTCGCCGAGAGGTCCCTGCTATCTCCCCATGCCTCCCCACATCTCCCCACATCTCCCCATATCTCTCCCATATCTCCCCACATCTCCCCATGCCTCCTCATATCTCCCCATATCTCCCCATATCTCCCCATGCCTCCCCATCTCTCCCCCCATCTCTCCCACCATCTCTCCTAATCTCTCCCCTTATCTCATTAATCCCCCCTCCTTCTTCCAATTAAAATTTTCTATTCTTCTCTAACCCCCTCTATTTCTCTCTAATCCTTTCCTATTATCTCCAAAAACTTCCCCATATAAATACCCTTATTAAAAAACTACACCTCCC
>NW_005199286.1:0-1928 GCF_000372725.1 Emiliania huxleyi CCMP1516 | reverse complement strand
CCAACGCCGCTGCGAGGAGGGCGGACACGCCCATTATACGAGTGTGCGAGGCGTGCTTGGTGAGGCAGTTCTTTCGCGGGGACAGCGAGGCGTCCTTGCGGTCGGCCGCCTTCGAGCCCGGGGGGGGGGGGGGGGGTGGACGGTGGCGAGAGCGGCGCGGGGAGAGCGGGCGGCGCGGGGAGGGCGGCGGTGGGGAGGGCGGGGTTGGGGCGGCTGCAGTGCCGGCGGTGGGGAGGGTGGGGTGGGAAGGCGCATGACGGCGGCGGCGGCGGCGGTGTGGCGGGGGCCGGCGGCGAGGGCGGTGGCGTGGCGAGGGCGTGGAGACGAGGGCGGCAGCTACGGGCGGCGGCCACGGCGGGGGACGGGGCGGCTGGAGAGTGAGGTGCGATGCAGCCGAACACGGCGTAGGCTGGCCGATGGCAGCGCAGGAAGGCAGGCGGGGCGGATGGGGCGAGCCTCGTTGGCGACGCCGGCGGCGCAGTCCTTCTTCTTCGCCTTGGTCGGCGCCTTGTTCTTCTCCTTCTTGGCCTCGTCGAGCTGCGCCTGGGGCGCGCGGGGGCGGGCGTGAGCGGCGGCGGCGGCGGCGGCGGCGGCGGCGGCGGCGGCGGCGGCGGCGGCGGCGGCGGGCGGCGGTGGGCGGCGTCGCTCGGGGCGGGTGGCCGGAGGGGGAGGGAGAGGTGCGGCGCAGCCACAAAAGGCACAAGGCTGAAGCTCTCGACGGTGTTGAGGGAGGAGGGGCGGGGCGAGGGAGGGACGGGGGCTCCGCTCCTCAGTCTTCGTGTTGATGAACATCCAGCGCGAGGGCGGGACGAGCTTGGCGTCGTCGTCGCGCGCGAACGACGCGTCCTTGCTGCTCGCCGTGCGGGTGGCGCTGCTGATCGGGGACGCCATGATCCCCTTCATGGACATACACATGATCCCCTTCTCGGGGAGGTTTCGGGGAGGTTTCTCCTCAGAAAAGAAAGAAAGAAAACAGACACGCCAAACGAGGATGGGACGTGGGGTCGTGAGCTCGGCTTTTGCTTTCTTTTTTCTTTCTTTTGGTATTTATCTCTCGAGGTTCTCGAGGTGGATATCCTTTGGCCGCGTTGGGTAGCGAGGATTGGTGTATTTATGCATTCGCGCGGAAACAACTCTCGCACCCCACCGCAATCTCCATGCCTCTAGGGTCGCCGCAGACGAGACGGCTCCAAACTAAGCCCCAAGGGCGCGGCAGCGTGCGTCCCTCCCGCGCGGCACAACCCGCTCTAAAGCCCCCTCCCCCCCATCCGTGCCCCCTCCCTACCCTCCTACCTCGGCCGGCTTCAGGCGCGGCGCGCGCCCGAGATGCCCCGAGATCATCCGAGATGACCCGAGACCACCCCCGACGGAGAGGCGCCGCGCCTCAGAAGAGGCGCACCCCTCAGAAGAGGTACTCGTCCGCCATGCCGACGAGGAGGGGGAAGCGCGGCACGGCGACGGCGAACTCCTCGCCCACCTCGATCTCCGGGGGCCTGCCTGTCGTGCCGCCAACCAGATCGAAGTACTCCGGCTTTGTGTAGCGGGAGAAACGGACGTTTCAAACTCGGTGTCGAACCATCAGCCCGACGCGCACTACAGTTAGTATATATCTATCTATCTAGTTAGTACGAGTTTCCGTTGTGAGGGCGTCAAGAGAGAGTTGGTGTTAGGTTTGTTGTTGGCAAGGAAGACACAGTGTTCACACAACATCACAGTGGGTGGAAAGCGAACACCTCTTAGCCCCCTCCCGACGGGGACACCACCACCCTCGCCCAGGGATCTACAACGCTGTCTCAAGCAAGGTCCGACCTGTGTGTGGGCTCTGCCTGCGCTCGGCACCGGGCACCGCCTCGGTATACAAAATGCGCCTGCGGGCGGACCCTTACTGAGCTACTCACCCCAATAATATACTCACCTGATCGCGCACA
>NW_005199287.1:0-1928 GCF_000372725.1 Emiliania huxleyi CCMP1516 | reverse complement strand
TCTCCCCCAGGGGTTTTACCCTCCGCGTGAGGATCGGCGCGGCGAGGGAGTCTTGAATTCGCCGCGCAACATTTCACCCCCACAGGACCCCGCCCTCCCCCCCTCATGGTCCCACCACCTAGAACCCCAATCTTGGCTTCGCACCCCCTCCTTGCGCAGTGTCCCCCGCTATGTGTCGCCGTATTCGGGGCACGCAATCCTGTGCAGTCAGGGCAAGTGGGCGAGGCGCAGTCCCATCTCTCCCGTGTACGGGTGGGTTCTGTCCCTAGTCTCGGAGGGGGGCTTGAAGATAAGATTTTTTTATGGTGTGCGCTCAGATTGGGCTGCCAGCCGTTTGAGTTATCTCGTCCTGAAAGGCGGTTAAACCCCAGACCGCCCAGTGAGCAGCAGTGGCAAGGGTGCGGTCTGCGGTCTGCGGACTGTGTCCGACCTCATCAAGAAGATCCGCATGCTCATCTACAACGGCGATGCGGACTCGTGCGTGCCGTGTGTGGGCAGCGGAGAGTGGGTCTTCGGGGGCTGGCCAAGCTCGGATACGCGAGCGAGGCGAAGGCGTGGCACCCGTGTAAAGCCGTATGCCTCGGCGGGCAAGAACATCGTCTCGGGCTACGCCACGAGCTCCAATGTCGCAAACGCCAACCTGACGCAGCCCTCGCCTTCGTCACGATCAAGCTCTCCGGCCACGAGGCGCCGCACTACGCGCCCGAGCCGAGCTTCGCGAGGTTTCGCGCTTCCTCGCCGGCGACGCGTGGTGAGCGGCGCACTGCCGTGCCGACGCGCGCCTCACGTCGAGCGCGCCTCGCCTGTAGATTGCACTGCGCTGCAGCGTATGCGCCGGATTGGACGAGCTCACTCTTGTCCGCGAAAAGCTAGGATCCTCATCACATCGGCGGGGGAGGTCCCGTCCAGGCATTGCTGTCGGGTTCGCACAAATCACAACACGTCCGGTGCGAGCCGTCCAGTCAGAGCATTTTCTGTCCACTCTGCGCTCGCCTCGCCGCTTCGCGCGCATGCATCTTACACAGGTGTGTAAGCTCGCACTCGCTCAGTCACTTGCTCAAGGCCAGTCCGCTCAGAAGTCGGCAAACTGGTCCGGGTGGTAGTACCCGCCCGACTTCTTCGACTTGACGGCGCCTGGGAACGGGTACTTGCACGAGTAACGGCTCACCATTGGGTTGCCGCCGCCCGCCATGCGCGGCGTCTGCTGCCAGATCTCGTACGAGCCCCACTTCGCCACGATCTGCTTGCGGCGCTCCGCGTCCTTGGCGGCCTTCTCCTCATTAAGTCGCTTGCGCTCGGGCTCTCCGGCAATCCAGTCCTCGTGCTCGCGCGCAAGCCGCTCCTCCTTGGCTGCCTTCTGCTTCGCCTTACGCTCTCTCTTGCGCGCGGCCTGCTCCTTCTTCTGGATGGCCTTGCTCGGTGCCATAATGTCGCCAGTGTGTCGCAACCCACCTCGACGCTCCACCTCGACGCTGTCAACGGGAGCTCCAGAAAAATGCGAGGGGTTTGTCTGTCTTCTTTCTTTCTGGGGATGCCGCCTGGATTCGGTGCTTAGCTTGGTGAGCACTTGAGATCTGCTCGGGTACCCGCAAAAGTCCAGTTTACCCGAAAAATACCTGCAAACGTCCCAACCAACGTATGCCGTATGCTCTCGCTCGCCTCTAGTCTCTCTGACGTAGTGGTATCGATGGACGACACGATGCCATGCAACCCTTCCGCTCCACCGTGCACCGACGCACACAAACGCACACACTACCCAGCAGACTCAGCAGGCAGCAGGGCGCCTTCGCCTACCGACACGCGCCGGGGCCCCCGAGTAGCGACTTTCTTTCTTTCTTTCTTTCAGCCCCGGCGGAGCCATCGCGCAGCTATACAGAGAGAAAAAAAAATATTCTTACCTTCAAGCCCCCCTCCGAGACTAGGGACAG
>NW_005199288.1:0-1930 GCF_000372725.1 Emiliania huxleyi CCMP1516 | reverse complement strand
CACTTGTTCTGCCCTTTAAGCTCCTTTACCGGGGACGCAAAAACGCAACGTGCCCTCCTCCTTGGCACTAGAATTTTACAACAAAACTCCCTCGCACGACACTGGGGGCACGGACGGGAGTTTCGGGAGACTCGGGACTAGAGCCGTAGAAAATAGTATGCACATACGGCTTTAATCTGGCGCACAGTAGAATTATGCACAGATTTTTTCAGAATCTGGCGCACACAGTTTGTCATTTGGAGTCATGGGATACATACACAACGAAATAATCACCGACGAACGGAGAGAGAGACCGCAGCCGTAGCCGCAGCCCCAACTCTTGCCGCTCTTCCGTGTCGGGTTGTGACGAGGGGTGAGGGGACACGGATTGAAGATCCCTCACACCAAGATCGTGCAGGGCGACGCCTCGCTCGTGGAGAAGTTCAAGGCGCTGCAGGTGCAGTGCTCGAGCATCCTGCAGGAGAGGTCGTCGCTCTCGGCCAAGCTGGAGGGGTTGCAGGCTGAGCGGGCGGCGCTGGCCGCTTCGGCCGGCGGTGCGCGCAGCGGGCTCAAGACTGAGGCGGCGCTGCAGGGGAGGGTGGCGGAGCTCGAGGCGGAGATGTCTAGCCTCAAGGCAAACGGGGGTGCGGCGGCGAATGCCTCGCTCGCGCGCGCGGAGGAGGCCGCGAAGGCGCTCTCCCGCGAGCTGGAGGAGGCACGCGAGGAGATTGAGGCGCGGATCGAAAAGTCGAAGCAGTTTGCCAATGTGCGGCAGATGATGGCGAAGAAGAACGAGGTGATCGCCGGCTTGCGGAAACAGCTCAAGGAGCATGGCATCCTAGCGGAGGGGGACGTGGTCCCGTCGAATGAGTAGCGCGCTCCAGCAGAGCGCGGCGCGGTGGCCAGAGTCCACTTTCATATCGATCGGTGCCTAGCAACGCAAGCAGGTTAGCAAGCGCACACAGGGGAGAGCAACGGTGGGGAGAGAGCAGAGAGGAGCCTCTCAGCTCATAGCCCCCCGCCCTGCCCGCGGCCGTGCCGGGCCCTGTCGGGCGGCCCTGAGTGACTCACAGCTGACAGGGAGATCTGGGCAATGAGTGCAGACAGAGGCGCGGCGGAGCGGACATCGAGAAAACGAAAACGGCCATTATTCACATACGCGCCAACCTGCCGTACGTAAGGCGGGACAGATATGGCTTTCTTCACAAGACGGGGCGCGGTGGAGTTTGTTGTAAAATTCTTTTTCGTCTTTTGTCTTTTTTCGTCTTTTAGGTTTCAAGCTACAAGCATGCGCTCACCCGGGACGTGTGGCATCCCAGCTGACTGAGTGTCTCGTGAGTTTTGTGGGTCTAGTAAACTAACTGTTTCTTTCGCCTCTTTTCTCTCTCTAGATTCCGGCCCCTGTTGGTTGGGCCACCCCTCCCTCACACCGCCGCCTTTCTGGTTTTTGAGCCGACCAATTCGCCCGGCCACACACCGCATCACCGCTGTGCTATGGCTCCCGCGCGAGCGCCGGTCCGGTAACTTGTTTTTACTGATACTGCCCACCCAACATCGCCCCCCACCGGAGTACCCGCTCACGCGCCGTGCTTGGCGTACTTGCTGCGAAGTCGGAAGTCTTTCGAGCTCTATCGGAGTCGGGGAGAGCCTCGAGGCGACCACAGGGTTGGAATTATGCTGGTCTTGCTCGCGTCCACCGCTGCGTTCCGCCCGCCGGCCACGGCGGGTGCGGGTCCCTCTGCGCGGCCGGCGGTCGCGTCGCGCCGCGCCTCCGCTCCGCTCGCCACGGGCGCCGCCGCAGCCGCCGACGCCGACCGGCCACGGTTCCCCAGCTCCGACCTGCCGCTCGGGCTGGGTCAGCTGGGCGTGCCTGAGCCGGGCCCGATGCCGCTGGTCGGCGAGCGCGACGCGTGCGGCGTCGGCTTCCTCGCCGACACCAAGGGGCGCAACA
>NW_005199289.1:96521-98660 GCF_000372725.1 Emiliania huxleyi CCMP1516 | reverse complement strand
CCCCCCCCTCATTCCTCTTTTCCCGAGATTGTAGGGGTTTGAGACTCCATACACCCGCCTTACCTGGGTGGGCCAAGGTTCATGGAAGGGCGAAGGGGAGGTCGAGCGCTGAGCCGCTGGGGAGCTGGCATGTCGCAAAAGAGAGAGTGCGAGAAGAGGGGGAGCACGAGAAGAATCTTCCGCGGGATGTTGTTTTGTAAAATGAACCGCGGCACAAACGGGGCACAAACGCCAGGCTACAAAGACGGGGAGGCACGTATCTAGATAGTGACTCAACGGATGTTGTTTCACGGAGAAAACGCCTTCAGAAACGCCGGCCGCTCCTCGAAGCGCTTGTGCGTCGCATCTCGCAGCGCGGCTCAGCCAAAGGGCAGCCCACGGGGCACTGACCATCGCAGCGCGTATCAGCCCAAGGGGCACTGGCCATTCGATGATCCGCGTGGTGAGTGTCGCAGTTTTCGTCCTCGCTGCCAGCACCGTCGCTGCCCTCTCCCCTCAACCTGACGCACCAGCTGAGAGCGAGGGCCATGATGAGCTCCCAACTGGACGCGCGAGCACATTTGCGCCTGTCCCACCAGGCAGCAAGGAAAAAAAGTGCGCGAAGCATGGGGACTGCGGCCATTACGACACGGACTCCTCCTCCACATGCGAAAGCCACTACGCGCCGACGAGCCAATGGGGCGGCGACTGCGACAAGGCGGGTATGTCTTGCTGGCCGTGCACATACGGCTCCGCTTTCGACAATCACCCGTGCACGCCAAACGAGGGCCAGACGGGTGAAATCGACTCTGAGGGGTACTGCCGGTACTAGTCACCCGCGGTGTCGTGCACTGCGGCGTGGGGACGAGCCGGCGCCCTGAAACTGCTGGCCCGAACTTTTGTGAAGCTCGTCGAGTCGTCGAGTGCATGACGAGAGGCTTCCGTGTCGGGCTCGAGTGCTTAGTTGAAGTGAAGCATGCAGCGTCCAGTCTGTGATGTGCATGTTCATGTCCATGTGCATACCAGGTGCATGCATGCAGAGAGAGACAGCACTAACGACTTTTCGCGTTCGGGGCCGCCGCCCTTGCGCCTTCGGAGAGAGATGTTTTAGCAATACCAAACAACTCTGACACTCACACATCATTTGGGGCACTTGGGGCCTGTGATTTTTTGCTTTTCGTCTACAGTGTATGCGTGTGGCTCTCTATGCTAACACACACACACACACACACACACACACACACACACACACACACACACACACACACACACACACACACACACACACCGCTCACCCACGCGCAACGGGCCTTGCACTTTGACCTGCCGTGGGGCTCCTGTCGTTAGACGTGGAGACGCGAGGGTTGCCCCCCCTTGCCCCACCACCTCGTGTGTGTACCCGGCCGAACTTCAGAGTGGCGGTGGTCCTCAAATACCGCTCAAACGCCCACGATGTTGTGGAGGGGACATATGCTGATGATCCCGGCCCGATTGGGTCGCTCAGAAAGCTTCTGGGCGGTCGCTAAGGTTCGCTCCCCGCACACCGGCCCCGGAATAAGTTACATCATACATGTGGTTCCACCACCCCTCGCAGGCTTTGCCTCTGACCGCCACCGTTCCCAGGCTGCCTAATGGGATGGAAAGGAAGGCTCGGCGAGTGTATAGAACCGTGCTCGACCTCGTCGTGGCAGCCTGCATGGCAGCGCTGGCGGGCGCGATGAGCGTCGTGCCACCTGACCCGAGACGGGTCGCAGGCGTCGTGCCGAGCGCGTCGAGACCCCCGTGTCCTGATGTGATCTGCACGGGTGAGTCACATCGGCGTCAAAGGAGCGACGTGCGACCTGTCAGAGCTTGATCTCCGATCTCAGCGGCGTCGAGTCGCCTTCGGCGGGCGACAAATGTACCTCCCCAGGACGCACAGCCGCAGCTGCGGCCCCGCCGAGTGGGCGGGCGCGCCCCGCGCCCCCTGCTGTGCGCGCCCGTCTACTCGGCGGGGTCGCAGCTTCCTCTGGAAGGCACCGAGAGGGACAAAATGGCGCAAATGGTCAAAATCAAGGTTTTGTAACGCGAGCTGTGCCGCAGTGAAATGGAACTAGCCACTGCGCCGTGCGGCGTGTTGGCCCCTGGGTTGCTGAACTTGAGCACGAGCGGCATGTAGGG
>NW_005199289.1:53883-96421 GCF_000372725.1 Emiliania huxleyi CCMP1516 | reverse complement strand
TTACCCCAAAATTCCCTCCAATGGACATCGAACTCAGTATAATTCCGCCTACTATAAGGAGCAGTCCCTCGCCCACATCCATAGAGATCCCATCCATTCAGCGGGGTCGCAGCTGCCTCTGGTAGGCACCGAGATGTACCTTTTTGCGCAAATGGTCAAAATCAAGGTTTTGTAACACGAGCTGTGCCACACGGCGGCGGCTTCTCGCCGCCAGCAGTTGCAAAGATCAACCGCCTTGCGCGCAAGGCTCAACGCTCGGGCGTTGACCGCACCGCGTACCCTCCCCACTCCCGCCTCTCATTTGTGTCACACCACGCGGAACGCATCTCCATCGCTTCGGTGAAGGGGGTGAACCGTGCCATCCTCGATCGCCGTGCAAAGCTCGCTTCCGAGCTCTCACGCCGCGCGTAGGGCCCTTAGGGGCCTAGAGAACACAACCCCCTCTCTCTTTTCTCCCAGTAAGCTAAAAGTACATACAACAACTCTAACACTCACACGTCGTTTGTTTTGTTTGAGTGTGAGGGTGTGAGCGAGGTGAGTGAGTGAGTGAGTGAGTGAGTATTCTTGATACACACACACACACACAAACAAAAGAAAGAATTTTACGACAAACAAGAAAGAAACACACACACGCACTGTGAGCTGTCGTTGCTGTCGATCCCTTTCTCGACTGTCTGAGCTTGTGCGTCTTGGGCCCGTGGTTGTGTTTTTGTGTGAGCGAGGGTTTTGCCCTAGGGGTATGGGATTTCGTCGATCTAGAATACCACGTGTCAGCTTTGCCGACGAGCACCGAGCTCTGCCACAGCCGCCTCTCCCACCTCGCCGCGCCATGCACTGCAGCAAGTGCGGCACAGCCATTTCGCAGGCCGCCTATTTCTTCGACGGGAACGTCTATTGCTGCGTCGACCATAGAGTTGCGCACTACGCGACTGTGAAGGATGCGGCTTCCGATCGCGCGGGCGCGCCGTCACAGAGGGCTTTGCTTGCTTGGGGACGAGGGGCGGCGGTGGCTGCACGAGGAGCCGCACTGGCTGCGAGCGGACGCCAAACGCCACGACCGGCACCCAGCGTTCGGCCGGGCTAATGGCCCAGCCGTGCGTCGTCCTGTTGAGGCGCAATTATTGTGAGCCACGAGAGCTGCAAACGTGGCCCCACGTTGCCGACCGTCTTCTCTCTCGCTCCCGCACGCCGCGCGCAAAGCGGGGTCATACGGAGTCTATCTCTCTGGCGCCTCCCAGCACGCAGCCGGCAGCCGGCCGAGGGCGCGTAACCCAGTCGTACTACTTAATCCCCCCAGTACCGCTCTACCGCAGTAGACTACCGCCAGTACGTGTGGCATTTACGTTTTTTTTTCTACGCGCACAACTCCCCCCACCCCCCCCCCCCCTCGTCCGGCACTCACCCCATCGCGCGGAGCAGCTCCTCCATCTCAACGCCGTCCTGCGCCGACTGCTCGACCGCGCGGACGGTGCGGATGTCGTTTGGGAGCTCCTTGTCCTCGCGCATCCGCTCGTACTTCCAGCCGCCCTTGCGCGCGGCCGGGAAGTCCCACGTGTCGCCCTCGGGGTACGTGATCGTCTCGTGCTCCGGGTCCCACACGCACTCGATCACGCGCCTGTCCGCCTTCGAGTCGGCGACAAACCGCTTGTGCTGGTCGCCGTCCAGGGTGAGCCAGTCGTAGCGCCGCGCGCTGAGCGAGCCGCGCTCCGCATACCGGATGGAGAAGCGGGGCGTCTTGCGCCCCGTCTCCGACTCGGTCCTCCACTCGGTGCGGAGCTGGAAGTCGATCGAGTTCATGTTGGCCTACTCACGGAAACACATGCCGGTCCGCCGTCTTTTCGTTTTGATGCGGAGAGGCGCATCCGAGTTCGTGGTGGCCGGCTTCCACTTGAGGAGGGAGGGGCAGGTGCCTACGCGTACCATACCTCCAGGGTATCGAATCCAGTGTGGGCGCAGTCCCTGAGGAGGGACGGGCGGGTGCCGCAGACATACGGCTCCAGGATCGGTGTGAAGATGACGCCGTCGTTGCCGTGCTCGACCTTGCGCAGCTCGTCCTGGTACGCGTAGAGATGCTCCCCGCCGCTGCCCCCCGGCTTCACCTGCTGGAAGAGTGCTGCCGTGTGTGGCCCGGCGTGGGGTGTGCTAGGCTGTCGCCGCTGTGTGCTGTGCGTGCATTCTTCCACCCGATGTCTATTGTCCGCACTGCCCGATGTCTATTGTCCTCACTGCCCGATGTCTATTGTCCACATTGGCTTGAAGATGTGCTGCAGGTGGCGTATCACTCTAAAGCTGGGCTCATCTCGGCTCGTCTCGGCTCAGCTCGGCTCGTCTCGGCTCATCTCGCGCCTGCTGGAAGATGTGCTGCAGGTGGCGTATCGAGAAGAAGTCCTTCTGGTCGACGGCAAACGGCTCGGAAGACAGGTCGCGCCCGGTGGCGCCCGCCTCGTAGCGCGGTCCGAGCACCTCCCGCTGCAGCGCGAGCAGCCGCAGCGGCAGCGGCTTGTCCATCAGCCACGTCCCGCTGACGGCGCACGCGTCATACGCCAGGTAGCGGAGGGAGCGCCGCGTCTCGATGGTGCCCTCCTCGGTGCCGCGCCGGACGGCGTCGAGCACTAGCTCGCCGTCGAGCAGCGTCTCGTCGAGCGGGGCGCCGCCGCCGCGCGCGGGGAAGTGCATCGCCGGCAGCTTGATGAACTCGAACCGGCGGTCGACGGCGTAGGCGCCCCGCTCGCCGAGGACGAGGAGCATGTACCGCATGCCGTCCGTCTTCTCGGAGGCGTAGAAGCCCATCCGCTGCAGCGAGACCTGCTGGTCCGCGTTCATGTGCCGCCGCTCGAACGAGACGGGCTGCGAGCCGGGGAAGCTGTCTGGCTGCGCGTCGCCCTGCCGCATCAGCTGCAGGAAGAGCGCGCGCAGGTTGTTGAGCTCCGTCTGCTGCTTCACGCGGGGCAGGTCGGGGAGGAAGAGCGGGTCGGAGGAGGCGGCGGCCATGGCAGAGCACCGAGGCCCTCGTTCGAGAGTGTAGGCTTTGGGCGCGACGAGAGACCGGCGAGACCGGGAGAAGAACGGTGCTGTTGGAGAGTGTGAACTCAAACCTACTTCCTGACCGTAGCCTGACCGTCCTTGTGTAACCGTGTCTCATGTTTGGTTTGTCCTGCCGCGCACATTGTCATGTTCCTTTTTTTTGCCGCGCGTTTTCCATGGCGGGCAGCATCGGAATGCTTGCCCGCCCGGCGCCGCGCCCGCGAGAGGCTGCGGCGCCACCGAGCAGGCTGACGCCGCCGACGGAGGCTCTAGCTCCGTCGTCGGCGGCAGCTCGCTCTGCGGCTACTCCGCGGAGAGCAGCCGCGTGCAAAAGCGCTGAGCAACTGCCAGATGCAGCGCCTGCTGAGCTGCTGCCTCTGCTGCCGGCGCCGCTGTACTGCTGCGCGGCACCCGAGCCCGGCTGCTGCTGCTGCTGCCCGCAGCCGTTCTGCTCGCTGCCGTGCTCGCTGCCTCAGCTCGGCGGCTCGCTGCCTCAGCTCGGCGGCTCGCTGCCTCACGCTCGCGCACCGGGAGCGGCAAGGGCGGCGGCGGGGACGCTGGGCGCGGCGGGCGCGACGGCGGGCCAGAGGCGGGCTTCTTCAGCGCGCTCGCCGAGAACGGCCTCGTGCTGCGAGAGATGCGGAAGGACGGGCACTGCCTCTTCCACTCCATCGTGCACATCCTCTCCGAGGCCGGCTGGGCGGACCGCGTGCGGGCACGGCTCAAGATTGAGCTCGACGCCGCGCCGCTGCGCTCCGCCTCGTGCAGGCTGCTCCTCGCTACCGTGGAGGCGCTGCCCGCGTCGGGCGAGGACGGCGTCGGCCGGATCCTCGAGCAGGAGGCGCAGGCGATCGGCCGCGGCGGCTGGGGCGGCGGGTTATCGCTCACGGTGCTCTGCGAGACGCTCGGCTACAGGATCGGCGTCGTGGAGTACCGCGAGGGCAAGTACGGGCCCGCCCACGTCCAGAGCCAGCTGGACAAGGGCCAGGCCAAGTACGTCTACCCGATCGGCGTCCACTCCGGCGAGTACTTGGGCACGCTGCTCAACCGGACCTCCGCATCGGGCTGCGGCTTCCATTTCGACGTGCTGGAGGCGCCGCGACGCGGCAAGCGGCCGCACGCTGGTAGCCCCGTTGCGCCGCTGCCGGAGGCGCCAGAGCTCGCCGGCGACGGCGAGCGGAGCCTCCGCGGCTGCCTCGAGGTGGGCGACGAGCTTGCCGCCGCCCTCGCCGCGGCGAAGGAGCTGCTGACGCCGCAGGAGGCCGTGACCTCTCGCGCCGTCCTCGAGCAGACGCTCGCTTGCGCCTGCAAGCCGCCCGGCGACGTCCTCCGGCAGCACCTCGTCGTCGCCGTCTCCCGCCTCCCGCCGACTGTCCTTTACGACGGCCGGAGGCGGGCGCCTGCGACGGCGGAGGAGATCGCCTCCTCGCTGCGCGACGTCAACGGCGACCTGCTGCTCGACGGCATCTTCTCGCCGTTCGAGCTGCTCCGCCTCGTGATCGACGCCGGCTACGGTCGGGCGGCGGCGAGGTTCGCCTTCTTCTTCCCCGGTGGCGGCCTGCCGGCCTCGCGGACCGAGGCGGAGGACGCGCGGCTGGCGGCGGCGTCGGCGGCCATGGCAGAGCTGCCTCCCGACGCGCAACTCAGCACGCTGAGCGCCGAGGAGCGCAGCCGGGCGATCGGCGCGTCTCTCTGCGGCGCCATCGCGCACCTAGGCGAGCAGCGCACGGCCGAGCTCACCGCCCTGTTCCTCGAGGGCTGCGACGCGAACGGCTTGCTCGAACTGCTGCGCTCGGCCGACGCAGGGCGCCTCCTGTCTTCTCTCCACGACGCGCGGGCGGTGCTCGCCGCTCGCGACGCCAAGGCGGGCGAGGACCGCGCCGCCGCAGCCGTGGCGGTAGCCGCCGCGGCCGAGGCGGAGGACGCAGCCGTGGCGGCCGCCGCGGCCGAGGCTACGCGCGCCGCGGCGAGCGACGGCGGCGGCTATGTGGCGTACAAGAAGGCGGACTACGCGCACGCCCTCTCGCGCTCGGACACCGACGTGCAGATGTACCTGTTTGAAACCTTCGGCGGGTGGTGCAACGCGGTCAAACGGCTGTTCTACCAGATGAAGGACAAGGTGCGCAACAAGCTCTCGAAGCGGCAGCACGAGGACGAGGCGAGCTGGTCGACGCGGTCGTGGCTTTCGCTGCAGGCCCAGCGCATGTCAGTCGCGCTGCAGCTCGCGGCGGCGGAAGAGATTGCGACCGAGCTCAGGCTCGCCGCGGCGTCGGAGGACGCCGCCGTCGCCTAGACTCCCCTGCGTCACTACGTGCCTCCCCGTCTTTGTAGCCTGGCGTTTGTGCCCCGTTTGTGCCGCGTCCCGTGCCCCCGAGTTCATTTCACATATACGCACATTGTCATGCTGTTGGGTTTCTCCTGCCGCGCACATTGTCATCGACTTGTATCCGACTTGGTGGTTGTGGTGATGTAGCGATGGTGTGGGTCTCTAGTGACCTATACAGCTCCTCCGTGTTCCGTCTCCTGACATGGTACCGACCGGTGAGTGCACGGAGTGAGCAGTGCGGCACTGAGGCCGACATGAGAGCTGGTGCGACACACAAGCGAGATGTGTTGCCGCACAGCATTTCCGGCTTACGCTCGATACGTTGGCTGGCACCATGGGCACCTGCGCGAGCCGTGGTGATTGGCTGGGCACAGAGGCTCGGCGCACGGTGGCACAGCGGCCGCCAACTGCTTGGCTCGGAGGCTGAGCAGAATGAGTACAACCGCAACATCAACTTGGGTGCTTGCGGATCTTCTGCGACAGAGCGCATCTCCGCCAGCACTGCGGCTGTGTGGACACGAGTATCCCCTCTTGCTTCTCCTTACCGGTCCGTTCTCCTCGCCTACGGACCACCATCGCAGCTGCTGCCTCCGCTACCAGCTCTCGGGCTGCTGCAACGGCAGTTACCGCAAAGATCTCGCACCGAATGTGGACCCTGCCTTTCGCCGCCGCTACTACCGACGTCGCCGCTCGACACGACCGGAGCTGTACGCGATGAACACGCGACGATCGACACGCCCTCTCTGCCTTGTGTGGCGATTACCACGTCGTGGGGGAGTGTTGGGCATCTGTTCGACGTGGCAATGCCACTCTACCTCATTGCTGTCTCTTCCTCGTCTGATGCGCTCATCAACGTCAACGCGGCGAGGCCTCCCAACGGCCCAGTCGCCGCGCAGCAACGGGGCGCCCCCGCTGCCGCTCCCGCGCCCGCCGCTCCCGCCGCGCCCGCTCAAGCCGCCGCCCCGCGACGCTCAGCCCGGATTGCAGCTCGCGGCGCGCCATGACCGAGCTCCACAACGAGCTCCTGTTCATTATCTCCCCTTTCTCTCTCTCCGCCCACTCGGCCGCGCTTTGACCCCTTCACTGGATCATCTTAGCGCGCAAGTCTTGCCAACAAGCAAGACCATCCTTCGCGAAGACGCAAGGTTGGACGCTTAGCCAGCCCCGCGAGACGCCGGCGGGTAACCGGCATACCTACGCTCAGACACATTCACACTCTGCTGTTGTTGTCTGCCGCATCCTCATTCATGAAGACTGCGGAGACAATGGGGGAGTGTTGGAGAGTGTGAACTCAAACCTACTTCCTGACCGTAGCCTGACCGTCCTTGTGTAACCGTGTCTCATGTTTGGTTTGTCCTGCCGCGCACATTGTCATGCTGTTGGGTTTCTCCTGCCGCGCACATTGTCATCGACTTGTATCCGACTTGGTGGTTGTGGTGATGTAGCGATGGTGTGGGTCTCTAGTGACCTATACAGCTCCTCCGTGTTCCGTCTCCTGACAGGTGCGCGCGGGCGACAGTTTGTTCACAGCCTTCTCTCGAGGTTCTCGAGGTGGATATCCTTTGGCCGCGTTGGGTAGCGAGGATTGGTGTAACCCGAGCCACGAAGCTCGCGAAGTGCGGATTTGGAGCGCCGCGCCGGACCTCCGGCGGGGCCCGCCGGGGCCACGGGAGAAATCATTTTGGAGGTTAGACTACCCTGTACAAAGGGCGCGACGCGGGAGAGAATTCGCGGGAATGACCGACGCGATGCAGCAGATGTTCGCGTACGGCACGGCCACGCCGCCGCACTGTCGCGACCGCGAGGAGACCGGAGTGATTCGCCCGGGCGCGCATGTGCGAATTGTGGGGCTTGAGAGTCGTTCGGACCTCAACGGCGCGAACGGCGTGGTTCTCGACTATTCCTACCAGAAGGCTCGCTGGGCTGTGCAAATGGAGCGTAAGGCGGTCAGGGTCAAGCCTGCCAACATGCGTGTCGACTACAAGCAACCTGCTGATGTGCCGTCGGCCAAGTCGTACCTCGAGAAGATCACACCGCCGGGAATGCAGTTCACGCCTCAGATGCCACCAATCCGCTTTGGTGCCGATTTCCAGATTGAAAAGCCAGATCTCGAGGCGGAGGCGCGCTCGGCGCGCATGCAGGTGCTGAAGTGCGGCCTCCACGCCGCCGGCGCTTTGTCGGGAGGCGGGCTGGACGACCTGCCCGCAGATCTGCGTGCTGCACTGCAGGCGGAGGCCATCATCTGACCCCTCCCCCCCCCCCCGCCCGTCTTGTGTCTTCCGATTATACAGCTAGAGAACACAATCCCCTCTCCCTTTTCTCCCAGTAAGCTAAAAGTACGTACCTATCCTAGAGAGAGAGAGAGAGACGTACGAGCTAGCACATGAATCATGATGACATATTCTTTGAATGCCGTGGGGCTCCTGTCGTTAGACGTGGAGACGCGAGGGTTGCCCCCCCTTGCCCCACCACCTCGTGTGTGTGGAGAAGTTTACCTTACCTTACCTTATTCATGAAGCGAGACCGAAACGAGCGCGAGTAGCACCCCCCCAGGGCCCTCCTCCTGGCTGAGGATGAAGCGATAGGAGAGAGAACGACGAGAGTGGGACGACCGCGAGGTGGACAGCGGCCAGGGCGCGCACTTGGGCGCGCAAACTAAGGGGTGGGTGCGTGGCAAACCAACGGACCCAGCCCGGAAGACGTCTCAGCAGAGCAAGCTGCTGTTGACGCAATCGAATCCTTCTCAAGCATGCACGGGGTAAAACATGGTCACGCCCTGGTCCGAGTACGAGGCGGGCGGAAGCGGCTGGTTTGGCCCCGGCTGCGCGATGCTTGCGGGGTCGGCTGCAATCGCAGTCGCGCAGATGGAGTACAGGTCCATGTCCTTGAAGCGCGCCCAGACGTCCCTCGGCACCATCCGGAGGCAGTCCTGCTCCTGCATGGCGATGGTGAAGACAAGCGTCGACACGATACGCTTCATGCTCTGCGTCATGAACGAGCGCTCCGGGTCGTACTCGCCCTTCACCGGAGCATTGTAGCCCACGTAGAGGTCGATGTCGTCCGGGTGCTCGTAGACGGCGGCGAGCTTCGCGTCCCACGGTGCGGCAAACTGGTCGAAGCTGGTGATGGGAGGGAGGTGGATTGCTGCGCGCACCTGGTTGAACGACCCCACGCGCTGCCCGCGGCTGCGCTCGACAACCTTCATCTCAAAGTTGAGGAGGTAGGAGGGGGTGTTGCCGAGGGTCTGGAGCGAGGATGGCGCGACTTGCGCCGCGTGCAAAAGCTCACGCAGCGTCGGGCCCGTCGCGGCGTCGGTCCAGTTGCCGGGCTTGGCGATCCACTTCTCGGAATACGACCCGAGCGGGCCAAGCTCCTCTGGCGGCATGGCGTGCCACATGTACGACGTTTCGTACTCGAGACCCGCCGAGGCGCCCGTGAACAAGTCGCCTTTCAGATGCTTGGCCACGTTCAGGCCGGCGACCATCGGCGAGTAGCGGTTGAGCGGAACGTTGAGGGCCGCGACCTGAGCGTTGACCTCGCCCACAGTGCCGCCGTTGAGGAAGCCGACGTACTCGCGACGGACCACCTGAAAGAAGAGGAAGGTGACGAGCTGCTTCGTGCTCTCGAAGATCCGCGGCCCGTCAAACTCGGGGTGCATCTTGCGAATCTCGACCGCCAGCACGTTGTGTACCGACTGGGCGCAAGCGAGCATGAAGTACATCCCCACGTGCACGTTCGTGTGGTTGCTGCCCGAGGCCCAGACGTTGGCTTCGAGCTTGCCGAACTTCAACGGCGGGCGTGAGAGGGGCGTGAGAGGGGTATGAGAGGGGCGAGGAGGTGGACGAGCGAACACGGGCGAGGGTGTGGCGTGTGTGAGGGGTGAGGCATGCCTTGAGCGTCTCGCGAGACTCCGGGGAGAAGGGGCCATTGTCGGCGTCCATGTATCGCAGCGGCCTGCCCGAGGAGTTGACGCGGACGGTGCCGTCCTCCTTGTTCATCAGAAAGGCCTGCTGCTCCTTGGTTTGCCCGTACACGTACCCCATGTCGAAGTCGCCCGAGAAGTTGCGGGTGTAGTGCTCGCCGTCGGTCAGCACGCCGGACTGGAACCAAGAGGCGATGAAGAAATTGACCGCCCACATGGCGAGCACATTCGTGCGCGGGTTCTGCGGGGCCGGCCCGGCCGGCCACAGCGGCGGAGAGTCTCCCGTGGGCGGGACGCCGGGGCCCGTCACGCCAGCCTCCTCCAAGCGCCGCGCCCACGGCGCGGCGTTCTCACTCTCGGGGTCGCCTCGATCAAACAGCGCCTTGACCTTCTCGGGCGGTGGGAGCCGCCCGCCATCCGCTGCCCGCTCTGGCATGCGCGCGCCGCGAGTCCAGTCGAACCACTCCTCCGTCGCCTACGGCCAAAGACGAGGCACATCGGAGCGACGCTGCTCGACCGCGACGTCGTCATCACGACCTAGCACGGCGCCAGCTTGTTATACGTGTAGACCCACGGCGTGACAGCGGGCCAGCTGGGGTTCGCAGTCAGCGGGTACCAGCAACGGCCAGCGGCGAGCACGCCGGTGTACATGGTAAAGTAAGGCAAGTAACGTGCAGGGCCGTGGTGGACGAGGGAGGGCGGCATCACTCGGGTGAAGAAGTCCCAGAGCCGCTCGTTTGGATCGCCGCAACAGCACGCGCACTTGATTACGGCGTCGCAAATCAGCGACACCGGCGTGCAGCAGAAAAGTCCACCCGGGCTGCAGCCAGCGGCGCAGGCAATGCCGACCGGCGCTTCGAAGAGGCAGTTCATGCAGCAGCAGCACGCCGCATCGCACGGGCGACACAGAGAAGGGCAGCTATCGGGCGGGTAGTACGAGTACTCTTCCTGGCGCGTCATCTCCGCCTGCTTGGGCGCCGCCTCCAGGCGACACTCCTCCCGCTTCTGCTTGACGTAGCCCGCGGGCGGAGGCGGGACAGTTGGTCGCGCGATGACCATCGCGCGCGGCCGCTCCGACTATAGTCGATAGTTCGATAGTTCGAGCGCGTCCGAGAGGTTGTTTTGGATCTGCGAGGGCGCAGGCGGCGGCGGCGGGCGCGCGTCAGCAGCATAAAATGGGATGAGCACGGCGCGGGCTTGTTTTGGGGGTCGCGGGGGCCGCAGTAGGCACGGTCGGAGCGCTGCAGTGGTGGTTGTGGGGCGAGGCGAGAGGACACGCGCGGGGGCAGCTCTCATCTCGCGTCGCGCCGTAACACACGATTGCACACACCGCACCGCCCCCAGCACCCCACGTGGCGGTGTTTTCTTGTTCTTGACACTTGCCCTGGCCCCGGCGTCTCGACAACCCAACCCGCTCGCTCGGCCCACCTCCTTCGGTCGTATGGGCGTCCTCGAGCACGACGATTACGCCGGCAAGGCGCGCGCGCTCGCCATCACTGGTCGCCCCGCCCGCGCGAGCGGTTGCCTGCGCCGCCGGCTCCTCACCCCGCGCTCCGCCTCACCGCCACAGCTGCTGTACCTCCACAGCAGCCAGTCCAGCTCGCAGCTCGTCATCGTGGCGCAGAGAAAGCTCGAGACGCAGCTGGAGAGCTACAATGTCCCGTTCGTGAAGATCGACGGCATGGGTGCGCTGGCCCGCGCCTAACGCAAGCCCTCGCCGCGCTCGTAACTGGCGCGTGTGCGTCTGCTTTGCCCGACAGAACTTGAGAAGAAGGAGGTTCGAAAGGCGATCTGGGAAATGTCCGACCAGAAGCCGGGCACGTATCCCATCCTCGTCGACATGGTGAACGGGAAGTGCTACGCGGGCGACGACCTTCAGGCTTCGCAGGACACGGGCAGCCTGCAGACCGCGCTGACGACGTCGTATGGCAGCAGCGCGTAGTTCTCGACTAGCCCTCCTAGCCTTCAGTGGGAGAGGAGGGGCGACCGCGCGACCACGTCGCTCAGGCGTGGGGAAAAGAGGCTCGCCCCCCAAACAGTACCTCTCCCGCACTTCTCTCTGGTCTCTTAGCACCTCTAATGTGCGCGGCCTCTCCTGCCACTTGCCGCTCCTCTCTGCTCCTACCTACAGTACGTATTAAGGTCCGTTTTGGTACCGTGGCAGAAATTGTTCAAAAATGGTCGAATTTGCACGGGGTGCAGAAGCGACTGTGGACTGATATTTCTGCTCAATTTTGCGGGGGACCCAGTCGCCAGTGGCGACGACCGTCGCCTCGGACTGGCTCGCGAACGAGCTGGCCGAGCACGGCGGAGAGATTGATGCGGCATACCGCGACCGCATAGTGATGCACCTGATGACGGCCGCCGGCGCCTCGGCGCCGGCCGATGCCGTGTTCAGGTCCTTGAGGGTTGAGGTTCACGGCCGGCGAGGCGATGCAGACCTCTCGCCCGACCTCCGCGTCGGGCGAGGACGACGACAAGGACGCCGACCGCTCCGAGGAGTATTCCGACGACGCACGGGAGGGTGTCCGACTAGCTGGCCTCACCCATATCTTACCCCTTCTGTCCCCCCTCCTCCGACCCCCCCCAGGCTAGATGGAGTAGTCAGATGTACGGCGGATAGCCGTGACCGGCTCTACCAGGGCTCTTAGATACTACGTACGGCTCTACACGGACGAGAGCAGGAGCACTTGGAGTGCTATTAGCCAAATCCAGAGCAGAACCAGTCGAGGGCATTGCCGATTGCGGAAAGGAAACCCTTGCCAAGGGGTTGGGGTGGGGGCGGGTGGGGGCGGGTGGGGGTGGGTGGGTGGGTGGGTGGGTGGGGGGGGGGAGGAACCTCTTCCCAAGAGCGCCACTCTTGGAGCGCCGCCACCACCCAGACAGAGCGCTGCGTGCGAGCACCGAGCAGCATGCACCCCCACCGGGCGGTGATGACGGCATACCGCCCACCCCACCTCTCTCGGCGCACCCCGGCAGCCAATTGTGCCGGCTCGAATCCGCAAGCCATCCCGGCAACGGCGAGCTGCAGGCCAGATTCGCTGAGGGCCCGTGCGTTATTTAATTAATCAGCGGGTCTCGTGCGCCGCGTGCGTCCTTCGGCTCGGCTCTCGCTCGACACGCAGAACGCTCCACATGGCGCCACCAACCTATCGCGAGCTGCAGGCTAAATGCAAGGCGCTCGGTGTCTCTGCCAGTGGAAAGAGGTCGGCGCTCGTCAAGCGAATCGAAGCTGCCGTCGCCGTCGCACAGGGGAGCAATGCTCCATCAGCCCCCGATTGCCCGGCCGCTAGTTGCATCTCAGCCGCCGCCCGAGTCCGCGCGCTGCGGCCTGTGGCGGAGGCACGCGGGTCGTGCAGCGCCGGCGCCTCCGAGGCGGATCTGAAGTCGCTGGTGGAGAGCCTCCGGCTCAGCGGCAGCGCCGCGGGCGGGGTAGCCTCGCTGCAGGTGGCAGAGCCAAAAATTCCCCCATCGTGGGGCGCGCTGTGGGTGGAGAGCGCAGAGTGGCACTTCTCCAAGGACCACTACAACTGCTACGGCTTCAACATCTTCCCTCCTGCAGACGTGCTCAAGACAACCGAGCAGATCTTTGGGGACTGGGAGTGCCGGACGAGCTGGGCGGAGGACATGCATGCGCGGTCGGAGGGAGAGCCTTCGGTCGCTGACCCAGGGTGGCTGTGCGTTGCCTCGTTCAGCGAGTTTGACTACCTCTTCTGCTGCTTCGACAAGTCGTCGCCTTGCTTTGGCGACGTCCGCCACATGGTCAACAACTGCTGCGAGGAGCGGCCAGTCGGCAGCGACGCGCTCGCCATCACAGACCGGCTGGTCGAATGGCACGCTTCCGCGGGGGATGACGAGGAGGCGGCGGCGGATGCCCTGTCCGACGTGCTGTTTCGCGCCACGAGGCACCCGGAAGAGGCGGAGCCCAAGGTGGCACAGGCGGAGGCACCAGCACTCAAGCCAGAGCGCCGGCCCGAAGGACTTTTAGGTAAGAGGTAAGCTGCGGTCCGCGAGGGCGATGCCAGAGTCTGCCGCCGAGTCGGCTCTCTGTCTAGATGACGGGAAGACGCACACACGCCTCCATTCACTCCATCCACTCAGAACACCGCAGACTTGGACAAAGTGACAAGTGCGCGCGCCGCAGGCGAAGAGAAATTTTGAGCTGGGCCTCCCGTTCACACTCGTGTCTGGCCTTTTCTCGGGGCCGCGCCTGCGGCGCGCCGTGGTTTCTTAGATTTTTGCGGAAATCGCTCGGCGTGGTTTCTTAATGGTACGTTTTCTTAATGCCCGCAACCCACTGTAGGTTGAAAAAGAAACAAGAAAACTCGAAACGAAACGTCTTTTGCCATCCAATGCAGCCCTGCAGCGTCGAGTCCGTGCGCGTGGGCGCAATCATCGAGGAGGCGCTCGAGAAACTTTCGTTCCTGGCGTCCATCACGCCCGATATTGTGGCCCATCGCGACGAGCTCTCCCAGACCGTCGGCGATGAGATCACTCGCATCCTTGCGCAGCAGCGGACGCTCGAGTCGCGGTACGAGGAGTTGGTGGGGCAGCGGCTCGCGCTCAAGGCGATGTCGAACAAGCGCTATAAGGAGAACCAGGACGAGGTGCGCACCGTCGCGCGCGCGCTTCGGGAGTCCACCAATGAGCTTTGCCGCAACCTCAAGGGCAACCCAAACATCGCTGAGAACCTCCCCAAGGTCCAAGTGGAGCGGTCAGGCCTCCACGCGCTCCTCGCAAGGACACTACGAGAGCTGCATGACGGCTCATTTGCGTCGCTGACCTCCGCTGTCGAGGAGGAGGCGGCGAGAACACGCAACATTGCCGAAATTATGGAAAGGGAGAAGGAGGCTGCATTTGCGGTTGGCCAGCTCAAGGCTGACCTGGCGGACCTCGAGTGCGCCCGGCTGCTCCTCGAGGCTGGCGCAGCGATCGACCAAGCCAAGCAGAACGGCGCCACGCCGCTGTTCATGGCGTGCCTCGACGGTCACCTCGAGGTCGCCAAGCTCCTCTCCTCCTACGGCGCCTCCCGCGCCGCTACGCCCTTCGGCACGCCCTGTGCTTCGACGTAGCATGGGCCCCCGGAGGCCCATCTACAGCAGCGGCGAAGTGAGCGTGTTTGTGGTGTTGGTGTGACGTCTGAGCTTGGATCTGTGACTAAAGCCGCTTACCACTGATGGATCCCCACCCGAATAACACACAGTGAGCGCCCCAGCACTTCACTACGCCCTCCGCGCGAAATCGCTAGTGGTGCTTTGTGGCAGCACATTGTGCTTTGTGGCAGCACGGGTGCGGTGCCCGAGACCGCGCGGCGGCCGCCTCAAGCACGGGGCGGCGGGCTGCCGCCAGCTCCGCCTCCCAGTCGGACATCGAGAAACCGAGACGATACGAGACGATACGAGACGATACGAGACGAGACCCAACCCTATACGACACTTGGAGCACTTGGAGTGCAGTCAGTAACCTCACATCCAGGGCCGGGGAGCTGAGAAGCGCACCCAGACACGAGACGATTTTTTTGCGTTCGATTTTTAAGGTGCCGCAACCGGCTATACAGACTATACAGACATGTGTGTATGCGGCTCGAGCGCCTCTTCGCCTCCCTGCGCACCGAGCACGGCACGCTCGCCACGCTCGAGGTGCTCGAGTTCGACGCGCTGCAGCTGGGCCGCTCGCGCGTGCTCACCGCGCCGCCCGCATGCAAGCACCTCACCGGCCGGGAGTACCCCTCGCTCGGCGGCGCTGCGCACGACATCCACCAGCAGCTCTACGGCACCGGCCGGTGCGATTACCTCGTCGCGTACGAGTCGTACGTGACGGGGCTTGGCGCGCAGCACATACGCGCGCTCGGCACGTCGCGCACGCCGGTCCGCCGGCACGGTGAGAGGCAGAGCTTTACCGCCTACTCGCCCTTCCTCGCGACGACGCCCGTTCAGGTGCTGCGCGATGCGAACGGCCGCGGGCGGTGGATACCGGTCGGGTGGCTGCGGCCGCTCGCGCGGCTCGCGACGCCGCCTCGTGGGGTGCCCGCCGCGGCGTGCCTCGTGCCTCTGCGCCGCGCGCCTCGGCCCTCGCCCATCCTCTCCCTCCTCTCCCCTAGGCGCAGCACGGCGGCGGCAGCCCGAGCGGCTACGCGAGCGGGAAGGAGGGAGGCGAAGTGCCGGCGTCCGCCGCCGGCGGCGCGCGCGACCCCGCCCCCCGGCCCGGCAAGCGCCCCCTTGCCCCCTCCTCCTCGGGCCCCCTGCTGCGCGACAAGAAGAAGAAGAAGAACAAGAAGAACTTTAGCACGCGCAAGGGGCTGGTGGTGCTGCTCGACGCCTCGCGCGCCACGCGCCACGCGGCCGCCGACGCCGAGATGCCGCGCGAGGTGGTCGAGGTGCAGGCTGGCACCGACGGCGGCCTGTCCAAGGTGATCATCGTGCGGCCCATCCACCCGTCTGCCCGGCGGGACGAGGGCCACACCGAGCGGCTCAGCAGCGCCGACATCGAGCCGCTTGCGCGCGGCTTCGCGGCGCTCTGGCACAAGTATAAGGACGGTCACGATACGATGATGTACGAGGCGCTCATCATGGCCATCAAGCAGCAGGCGTGCGTACGCACGCCCCTTTCGCCGCCCCTCCCTTTACTCCAGCCGAGAGAGCAAACCACCACCGCCAGGCGGAGACGATTGTGGAGCCGAGCGCGACGGTGTTTCGCCAATCGGTTCCGTCTTCGGAGCCCGTGCCGGTCGAGCTGAGGACGGGTGCGACGCTTGGGGCGTTGGGATTTTTGCGGCCGTCCTCACCTCGCCGCCCCTCACCCCCGGTCCCGTCCCGTTGGCATGCAGGTGAGGCCGCCCCGAGCGAGCAGGCCTCCGCTGCCCTCGCCGACGGCGACGAGACAGTCAAGGTTGGCATGGTTGGCTTCATCCCCCGCTTGCACGCCACCCTGCCCTTTGTGGTTGCGACGGTCGGCAAGGACGATCCCGGCCGCGGCAGAATCATGTTTGTGTGGCCCTGCGTCGCGGAGGGGTGCGAGCGGCCGCTCGAGGCGCGCGGCGGAGAGCTGGAGCCGCTCGACGCGCACTTTGACCGCTTGTGGCGCAACGGCACGGACGCGAGGAACGCGCAGATCCTGCGGGGGCTGGAGGAGGCGGTGCGGTTGGAGGCAAGGCGGCGCGGAGAGAGCGGAGAGGTTGTGTTTCGGGCGCTCGTGCCGCACAAGGACGTGCCGGTGCCAGCCGCGTGTCACCGGCCGCAGTAACGACCGCAGGCAGCGCGGGATGCGCGCGGGTGTTGGCCCGGCGCCGCCCCGCGAGATAGAGAACGCCAAGCACACCGATCGCGGATCGGGCGAGGCGAGGCGGGCGCGGAACCGGAAGGCGTTGGTGTCGTGCATGTTGGCCCCTGTATCCATGTTTCCGGAAACCAAAAAGGAAACGAGAGGGTCCCCAGCACTTTGCGTTTCCGGAAATTTCCAGGGAAACTTATAGGTCGGTCGGAATCCCCCAAAACAATTAAATTCCCTCTCGAGCGGAGAGAATTTGGGATTCGACTCCCGCGCAATCAAGTCATCAACGATGGTGCCAACGGCCAAAAAAGCGCCGGTAGCAAGCACGATGGAGGTGCGTCTTTCCCATGCTCGCGCGCCCCCCGCGCGCGAACTATGCATGGGCCCGGCTCGCCCGCTTGGGGATCCACCCGGCACACCCCCGCCCCCCACCTGCCGGCTTACCTGCCGTCAGTTCGCGCGGGATCGCCCACAACTGTCAGCAACTGAAATCCAGTTGCTTCAGCTGTGACTTCAGCCTCGCCTCACCGCTCTCCCTTCGGTCGCACGCCTCCGGAGAGAGGTCGCACACGACGCTGGTGACCATTCCCGACGAGCCATGCGCAGGTCGCGACCCCTGAGGACCTCCACACCTCCAAGGAGAAGCTCCGCGGCATCGGCGAGGCGACCGCTCTCTTTTCAGAACCTGCTAGGGCAGAGGCCCTGTCCACCCTGGCGTCCCTCGAGGGGTCGCCAGGGCCCGCCGCGGCCCTGGCGAGGCCCGTGGGCGGCCTGCTCCTCATCGACGCCTACGCCCTCGTCGGCCTGGCCGGCAAATATGCCAGCGGCGGGGGCGGCGCCGGCGATGCGGGTCTCATCTTTACCAGGTGGGTCGAGGCGATGGCCGGGCACGAGTCGCTCGCGCCGACGCGGGCGCTCCCGGCGCTGGCCACGCCGGAGACCAAGGCGAACTTCGTGAAGTACAAGCGCCGGATGACCGCGTACAAGGCGGACGTGGAGCGCGCGCTTAAGCGGCGCTCGACGGCCGTTTCTCGCCGGAAGGACCCGGCGGAGGCCGACCGCGAACTCGACCAACTCGTGCGGCAGGCGCACGTTCCTCTCCAGACCCTTTCGGACGCGGCCGACACGGGCGGCGGCGGCGGCGGCGGCGGCGGCGGCGCGTCCTCGCTCGATGCCGAGCTCGACGTGACGGCGCAGCTGCGCGCGTTTGCCGAGGGTTTGCACCCGCGCCTCGGCGCCGACAGCGCCGTCCACCTCTTGGAGGGCTGCCGCGACGTCCTCGGCTTGATCGCCGCCGAGGTGCGCGGCGCGCCTCCGCCGCGTGGGCGCGGCACGTCGCAGCTCCGGCAGGTGTCGCTGCTCCTCAACTATGAGCGGCGGCGGCGGCAGCTGAGCGAGGCGCTCGCCGACGAGCGGCGTGTCGAGCTCGAGCTGGCGGCGCGCCGCCAGCAGGCCGCCGTCGACGCCGCGCTCGCCGACGAGCGGCGGCGCTCCGCCGCGGCGTACGCGAAGCTCGACGCAGCGCTGCAGGCGGAGCGGCAGGAGACTGGGCGGCTCTGCACGGAGGTGCGGCGGCTCAAGGCGGCGGCGCGCGAGGCCGAGACTGCGGCGGAGCTGCGGTGCCGCAGCCAGGAGAAGGAGGCCGCGGCGCACTTTGGCTCCATCGCCTCAGAGGCCGAGCGGCGCGCCAAGGTCGCCGAGGCGCAGCGGGACGACGCGTGTGAGGAGGCGGCGCAGCTGCACGGCCTCTTCGCGCAGCTACCCAAGACTACTCTAGTAGGGGCCGGGCGCTTGAGCGTCGGCGGTACACCTGTGCAGATGTTGCACGGGTGAAATGGCTCCTCGTACAGGGTATGAGGCAGATGGTGGGTTTGAGTGTCGTGAGTGCTTGCAGCCGCGAGTGCAGCACCGTTTGTGACTCCCGTGGATGCAGTTGGGTGGGGTACGGTGCTGGGGGGCGGTCCGGTGCGCCACAACAGCCTCCCTGGCTGACCCCCATCCAGTTCGACACCTCCATCCTGACCGTGGAACCCCAACTTCAACCGGTCATATCTCGGGCGGACTGGCACCTCAGGAGCTCATCCTGGGCGGTTTGGGGAAGTCTTGGGGGTGTACTCGAAGGTGGGAAAAAGAGTTTTGCCCGAGATCTTAACCCGGGGGCAGTCTGAGCACCGTGAAAACAGCGGCCCACAGCTTATAGTAGAGCTGGCTGCGCCGGACTGACTCCGTCGACCTCGACCTCGTCATCGATGTACATCGAGACGAAGGACAGGTCTGCGCTGCACGAGCCCTCCCCGAGGCGGCAAGAGAGTGAGCTCCACAGTAGCCCAGCTGTACATGCTCGGCCCAATGTCTGCGGCCGCTCTCTCCGAGATTTCAGGATCCGGCAGCTCGTGGATGCTGGGCGGCGCCTCGGACGAGAATATTGCCGACGCGAGCGTCACGCACAGTGACCTAGCTGCAGCACCTGATGCAGCGAGGGGCGTAGCTGAGCGGATGAGCGAGGCGCTGGACGGCGCAACGCTCCCCGCGAGCGAGAGCGACACGGTAGGCCGCGTGGTCGTGGTCACTGGGGCAGGGTCAGCGGGCCAGCCCGACAAGGAGGGCTTGCTAGCGGCGCTGGGACTCAAGCGGGCGGTCGACGACAAGGTGCTGCTAGACGAGGCAAGGCTGGTTGCAAAGGACTACTCGAGTGCGAGCGCAGGCTTCTGCTTCGTTGAGGAGGACGAGGAGGAAGGTGTGGAGGAGGACGAGGACCGGCGCCGCGTCAAGGCTACCACAGCCATCATGGCGAGCGATCTTAGCGATCACTTTGAGCTGAACTTTAGCGATGCACTTGTGGTGGCGCCGGTGTTATACGGTGGGCGGGCCAGCGACGGCAACGTCGTTGCCGTACTGAGCATGCGCGTGTGGACGTAGCCCCGCAGCACGGCTATGCCTCGAGGAGCGCGAGGAGTCGGGGAGAACGGTTGGGAGACAGGGGGGGGGGGGGGGCTGCCTCTCGCCGCGGGTCCGTGCCGGGTCCGGCGAGTTCAGAGGGAGCGAGGGACGGACACCTCAGCGGGCCGCCGCCGTTTTGACATTTGAGCTTGTATGTGACAGACACTGTGGCAGAGTACCGCATGTCAAGACTTAGAACATCGGCATGGCTTGGCAAGCTTGACGGGGCCTAGAGCCCTGTCCGCTTACCTCTCCAAGGAATCGCGCTCGCCGCGAGGGTGCGCGCGTATCATGACACCGCGCGCGCCGGCCCGCCTCGCGTTGGGGCTAGCCCCGTGAATATCACCCCCTCGACGACGGTGCAGCCGAGCTCCCTTAGCTTGGCGCCGGGGCGCCTGAGCCCATCTTCGCGCCACGCCTCCCTCCGCTTGCGGAGCTGTGCATCGCGCGCGACCGCCTTGCACGTGCACGGGGAAAGCAGCGTCGCGGCGAGATCGCAAGCCAACTCGTGCGCCAATTTGCTGACGCCGCGGGCTTGCTCCTCGTCCACCTCGTGGTAGCGCAATCCAAACGTAAAGCTGCATTTGCGGCTGGAGATGGGATGCGCGTCGTCGTGCGTTGGGTAGCGGCGCGCGCAAAACGGGGCGAAGTTGGGGTCGAAGCAGGACGCGTTACCCATCGGCGCGTCCACGTTGATCCGGAGGCCGATCGTCAGCTCCATCAGCTCCTCTTCGCACAGGCGTGAGAATTCGGACTCCTCTCTCTGCTGCACCACCGCGCGCTCAAACACCGGCAGCGCTCGGAGGCATGGCGACGGCATGTGGGCGCAAAGCCCGTCGGAGCACAGCTCGGTAGGAACGCCCAAACCCCCCCAGGTCTTGCCCCGCTCGCCAAAGTTCGCGTCGTCTTCGAAATAGTCCTCCTTGCTCACGTACCAGACGCCGTCGATCGTAACGCCCACCACGCCCTCCTCCTCTGGAGGCTCCTCGGGGTCGGGCCCTGACTCGTAGTCTGTCGATGGGTCGTCGTCGGGCGCGTCCTCGTCGTTTAAGAGCTCGAGAGGGCTTTCGTAGTCGAGCATCGCACGCGTTCGCTTGCAGCCCTTTGTGTGTGTCTCGAAGATGCATCGCAGCGCCCGATCAACGTGCGAGGTCTGAAGGTGGTCCGCGAGTTCTCCACTCGCATAGCTGCCGGCAGCGCGCGTCACGAGCGCGGCGTTTGACAAACGAGGGAAGCCAACGATGGAGTACCGCTCGTCTGCAAACACAATGAACAGGCGCTGCAGGGCCGCCATGCTGATCGGAGGCTGCCCAATGGACTCGCAGTGCATCGCCGCCGCGAGAAACGCCTCTGGGATCATTGGGTGCCGGCCGCACATCCGAGCCAGATTGTGTATGGTGGCCGTAGCGCGCGGTGCAGTGCGGCGTGTGTGTGCGAGTGATGGCTGCTACCAGGGACCTTGGGCTTGTATTATTAACAACGAAGGCGCTCTCAATATGCCATGTCCGCCTTGCGTTGCTTCATAACATCGAAGGCTAAGAAAAAAAATTTTTCTTTTCTTTTGAGAGCAGGACGCCGGGTTTGTCTTGTGTGTGCATGTCGGGCCTGGGTATGTGTGAGGGGCAGAGGGGCGGGAGCGTGCGGGGCAGAGGCCCAACGTCGGGCGGCTTGTCGGGGTCCGGAGAGTTCGAGGCGGGAACGAGGAGGGGAGAATGGGCGGTCGGCGTCGGGGTAGCAGGCTGCAGGGCGTACGGGGTAGCCGTCACTTTCCTGCCTCACAAGGGCGGGGCTGTCCCGGAAAGTGAGAAACGCCGGGCAGCGTGGCGCATTACTGAACCCTCCCATACGTGCTTGTGCTTCCCCCTTCGCTGTCCCATCTCCTCATCTCTTTCCCGCCTGGGCGGGGCGGTGGGCGGGCGCGCGGTGCGGCGCGGCGTGTGCGTGTGTGCGACTGCAACGAAGGACCGCTCGCAGAGGACCATTGGGTTTGTACTATTAACAACGAAGGCGCTCTCAAAAAGAAAAAAAAAGAAGAAGCAAAGAACCTCGAGGTTTGAGCGTGCACGGTGTTGAGTGAGGGCGGGCTCCTCGTTGGGCCCGGCCCATGAAGCTCCCGCCCGACCCTAGCGCGGCGGCCCACGACTCGCCCGTGCCTCGGTCTGCGAGATCGCCACCTCATCTGCCGCAGCTCCCAGCGGCGCTTGCGTCCCTGACATTCCTTGACGCCACGCACAGCCGAGACTTTGCCGGAAGCCTCGCACGGCGCGTAGGGCTCGTGCTCGGCGGACCCGACGCTGAAATCTGCTGGCGCATCCTTGAGGACAACTCCGCCGCAGTAGAGACGGCGCTCGAGTCAGCGCTCGAGTCAGCGCTCGAATCGGCACGCGACAACGGAGGCGGCAGCGAGGATACACTACTTCCCCCTCTCCCCGCGCGTCCGGTCGGTTCGGAGTGGTGGGGTGTGCTCCGTGATCGCGCGAGCTCCCTAGGCGCGCTGGCCGCTCGCCCGCACGCCGAGAGTGCAGACCCTCTGCGCCGTTGGGACGCGGCGCCCTATCCGAGCCGCGAGCGCTTGGAATTGGATGCGCTCGACGCGCTCGTCGAGGTGCTGGAGATCTGCGAGGGTGTGCCGACGAGAGTGCAGGAGCGCGCAGGCTTTCTGGCCAAGCCTCTGTGCTCTATCTGCTATGTGGAGGCGGTGCGGCCGGCGACGGACGACGAGATTGCCGCCGGCGTGCCGACCGTTGAGTTTGCCTTCCGCTGGCCCTGCTTCCACGAGATCTGCCAAGATTGTGCTCTCCGCGACGCGGTGGAGCAAGGGGACGCCTCTGTGCCACTGGAGGACCTGGATCTCAAGTGCCCCATCTGCCGCGAGCCGGTCGCCTGGCCGTGGTCCACCAGCGTGCCGCACGTGGCCGCCTCGCGCGGCCGAGGGGCGGGGCCCTCGCTGCTGCAGAGCAGCACCTACCGCCTTCCCGACGAGCGCCTGCTCGAGCTCATCACGCCCGAGCGCGCGCGAGAGACGAATCCGGTGGCGCCTTCCCCTTCCCGCCCGCTGAGTCCTCTCCACCTTCCTTGACGCCGCTTGCCATGCTCAGGCCGCGAGGCTTCCCCTCCACGCCGCCGCCGCCTACACCGACTCCGAGGCGGTAATTCGCCGGCTCATTGAGGTACACCCCGAGGCTGCTCGCTCGCGGACCGCGGTGCGTCCGCGGCGGGATTCAGCGGAGGGATTCGGTCTGGCGCTCACCCTCGCACCCTCTGCCCTCTTAGATCCTCGGGGAGCTCCCTCTACACGAGGCCGCGCGCTGCACCTCGTCGCCCGACGTCATACTCGCCCTCATCGAAGCCTATCCAGACGGTGTCCGCGAAGCCAACCGGGCGCGTTCCCCAAAACCGCTCCGCCCCGCTTCGGCCTCTCAAGCAGCCGACTTTGGTTGCCGCAGCCACACACACACCCGAGCGGTTTCTATCACTCCCGCGCCCAGGCTGACGAGACGCCGCTGCACAAGGCCGCCTACAACGTGTTTCTTCCGGTCGTCCGCGCGGTACTGGAGGCGTACCCCGAGGCGCTGCACATGGCGCAAGCGGTGCGGGCTCCTTCCCTGCCGCGTCGCTGCCGTCGGCCGTGCCCTCACCTCGCGCTTGCTTGCTCGAGCAGGCTCCAGCCCATACCGGCCCCACACCGGGGCGTATCGCCGAGCTGCATAACCGCAATCCGGACGTGGCCGCGCTGCTGCACGAGCGCGCGGCGAGGTTCGGCTGGTTCGCTCGCTTCCCTCGCTTCCTCTCCTTTGCCTGGTGATGCCCGTGTGGCGTCGCGCCCTAGATCTGAGCGGGCATCTCCCGGCCCGCCTTCCCTAGTCCAATGGCATCCCTGCTCAGCTATAGTTCAGTTGTACGATGATGCGCGAGATTGCGCACGCACACGCTCCTATCATCATGGGGTGTTGCATGAATCTTGACACTCGAGAGTGCAGTCGAGGCATATATGCCTCGAGTGCATGTGTGCACCGTGCGCGAGCTCTGTGATACAAGAGATGGTCTGCAGTTACACAATACCTCATTTTCAATAGCTTGCGACATGCAAACTCCACATCTCTCTCAGCACTCAGGAACACAGAGGTGAGACGACATCTCCGGACACCGGTGGCCCGGTGCGCGGAGTCAGAGAGCAAGAGGACCCAAACTGTGCGGGTCTGGGTTCGGGTAGCGCGCACACACCAGTGTGGCACATGCAACGTATGACAGTGACTTGGGTACGCCTCTCCCACGGCGCGAAACAGCGCCAACGGTGGGTACATGTTCGCGGCGTGCGGAATGCCGCCGGTGGCGGCGCTGCCAGCCGCCTCGGCACAAGCGAGGCGGGCGCGTCGTGTGCGCGCGCGTGTGGCACATGCAAGAGATCCCGAGCGGCAGTGCCCATCGACAATCACGCCGGGCAGTGGCGTGCGTGTCGATGGCACTGACAGAGAGGGTGCGTGCCCCGTGCCGGGCGAGGCACCGAGGCAACATGCAGCACGGGTGCCGTGGAGGGCACCCGTGCTAGGAGGGCACCGAGCGGGGGAGTCGCCCGGCAGCGAGGAGACGAGCGCGGCGCACGAGCGCCTCACTCGTTGACGTCCATGTCCTCGGGCACCTACAGAGCAGGAGCCTGTGAACTTGATGCGAGAACGAGGCTGTGGCGAGTGCAAGGCTCGGCGCCGGCTCGGCGCGTGCTGCAGGAGCGAGGTTGGCCGCCGCGGCGGCCACCGACTGGAGCCGCTCGACCCACCTCCTCTTGAAGTCAGCGGCCGCCTACACGCAGAGCCTCCCCTCACAACGAGTCGCTGTCAGCTTGAGACGTGCGTGACGGCGTCAACCGCGCGCAGCGGCTCCAGGTCGTAGCCGCTGTCGCGCAGCATCTGTGCGAAGGCGTCGCTGCCGCCGTGCAGAAGCCGCTTCTGCTCGGCGGCGAGCTGCGAGAGGTCGAGCCGAACCGAGGAGCGCGCCTCCGCGAGGTAGACGTTGATGGCGCTGACGTCGGCGGCGGTCGGCTGCTGGCCGTACTGCACCGCAACGTGCAGCAGCGGGAGCACGTCCGGCCCGGGCAGCACGCCCGCCTCGCGCAGCGCCGCCACCTCCGGGTGCTCCTGCCACAACATGCGGACGAGCGGGGGCGACTCCACGACAAACGGGCCCGTGACCTATGGACGCTGCGAAAGGGGTGAGAGTGCAGAATTGCTGCGCAGCCGCGTCTCGTGGGCCAGCCTTGACGCCGCGGTTGTTGCAGAGGTACTCCGCGAGGGCGGTGAGCTCCGCGGGGCCGAGAGAGAGGATGCGCCGCGCCATGTCGTGGACGACAGCCACGCCGCCCCAGCGCTGCCAAGCAGTGCGAAAGGCCTCCGACTCGACCACCTTGAGCAGCGCCTCGCGCTCGGTGAGCAGCACCTAGGGAGAGCCGTGAGGAAAGGGTGAGGAGAGAGTGGGCAGAGGCCGGCCAGCTCCATCTCGCGCCTCGGCCGCGCCCGCCGCCGCGAGGGTCACCTCGGCCACCTCCGCCGCCTCCGCCGCCTCCTCCACGGCGGCTGCGTGTGCGGCCTCAGCGGCTTCGAGGGCGGCTGCCCCCTCGCTCGAGTCTGCCGCCGCCGCTGCCGCCACGTGCAGGTTGATCGAGGCGGCGTCGGCGGCCGCTGCAGCCTCGGCCCCCGCGTCGGCGGCTGCCTGCTGCGCGGCAGGCGCGGGTGCCCAGCGGAAGAGCACCTTCTCGACGGACAGGGAGCGCAGCCGCGCCCCCCCCCACGCAGGGACGAAGGGCCGGAGCGCGAGCTCCGCACGCTTGCCGACCTGCCGCAGCGGGAAGCACACCCTCCACTCGCCCCGGACTGGCGAGTTTGGGGCCGCCGGGTGGTCGACGCCGTGCGGCCGCCATGGCACACCCAGCGAGCCCCCCGCGCGCAGCTCCGTAGTCAGCGCGCCCAGGCCCGAGCGCATGATGCCAGGCGCGCCAGTGGAGAAGGTGCCAAGCGCCTTCGCCATGTTGCGTGTGTTGATCGTGGCGCCCGGCACCTTGCCGGCGTAGAAGAAGCGGAAGACGCCTAAATCGAGAGCGGCGCGTGGGTGAGGGCGGCACGGTCGGTGAAGACAGCTCATCGGACAGGCCTGTCTCGGACACGCGGCGAAGTGCGGAGGCGATGCGGAGGTTGGCGTCGTACTCGGACACGTAGGCCTCTTGCTGGTAACGAGCGTCGGCGACGTGGACGATCTTGATGAAGGGGACGCGGCGGATGCGCGTCACGCCGCTGCTGTCGGTCACGAAGGTGTACTCGATGGCTGCCCAAGTGCTCTGGAAGGAGATGTACGTGAGGTACGGCGCGGCCGCGAGCGCGCCGACCCAGGCCGGGCCGAGGGTGGCGTGCTGCGCGTGCAGCCAAAAGACCTCGTGCGCGTACTCGCTGAGCCGCACCTGCAGGTACGGAGTGGGGAGAAGAGGGGTGGCCTCGTGGGGAAGAGAGGAGGAGAAGAATCTCGGCTGGAATGTTGGCGGAATCTCGGTGGAATCTCGGTGGAATCTCGGTGGAATCTCGGTGGAATCGAAACGGAATCTCGGCTGACACCTGCCACGCCGCCCACCCGAGCGAGCCGACGCTCTTGCCCGCGAGGAAGGAGAGGAGGCGGAGGCCAAAGGCGGCCATGCCTCGGTCGTCGCCTGCCGGACAGGGAGGGGAGGGCGAGTTGGGGTGGAGGGGTGTGCATGGGGCTGTGGAGGCAAGAGGGCGGGGGGGGGAGGGACGCACAACAGATGACGCATATGATCGCGGGCAGGAAGTGCAAGCACAGCACGTATCCCATCTTGACCATCGAAGGGTGGTCGACGAGGAGGCCGAGCTGGTAGGTGGTGATGCCGGGGACGATGAAGGAGAGGCAGATGCCCGTGTACTTTAGCAGCCAGAGGAGGTTGCGGAGCAGCGTGATCAACCCGGCCTTCACAAATGAGAGGGGCGCCGGGCAATGCCAGCCAGGGATGCGCACCTGTTGGAAGCAGGTGAGGCGTGGGGTGTGTGTGTGTCGGGGGGGGTGGGTGGGTGGAGGGGCGGGCGGGAGGGGCGGAAAGGGCGGGTGCGCGCCGTCTGGCTGGCGAGCAGCGGCAAGCAGTGGAGCACGCTGCCCGACGCGGAGGCGATGGCGCGCTGCGGCAGCTCAATGAAAGAGTTGTGGGTCCACTCTGCCGCGCGGCTGAAGATGAAGAGCATCGAGGAGAGCAGGGACGGCAGCAGCAGGAACTGGAAGATGCCAATCGGGAGCTTCGTCGTTTTCAACTGCACCGCTGGCGCAGCCGCGAGCCGCGCACGCTCCTCTTGCCGCGCGACCATCTGCTTCCCCATGTCGCTCCGCGCCACGGCCAGGGCGGCGTGGCCGAGCGAAGAGAAGCCGCCAGGAGGGAGGAGCAGCCAGCGGTCGGCGTCGCTGAGGAGGCTGAGTACATTGTCACGGCTGTGACGAGATCCGCACACGGCATCAACAAGGGCGCTGCCGTTCACGTAGAAGCGGCCGCCTCCGCCGCCTGCGACAACCAGTCTCTTGAAACGCGAGAGGTCAACGTGCTCCTTGTCGGCCGCCTCCGCCGCCTGCCCGTCCGAAAGGTCATCGCCTCGCTGGTCCACAGCTGCCTCTCGAAGCTCTTCCTCGGCTCCCATCTGCTCGCGCACAGCAACGCAAGCATCGAACAGCGTGTCGAAGGACTGGTAGGACTGGACAGACGCAACGGCATCGGAGGGCAGGTGGACACCGAAGGGGCGGGCCTTGAGGCAGCGGTCGAACTGGATGAACTTGGCGCCCGTTTCGGACTGGGCCCTCAGCAGAGAGCCCAGGCCACGCCGCTGCATCTCGGCATGCACTCCGGCGAGCACGCTCTCGCGGCGATCCCACTCGCCAAAAGCGACGCCTTCCGGCGGCCTGCCCTCCATGGCTGGCGTCGGGCGGGGGCCGAACTTCTTGACCTCGGCGTGAAGCCTCTGCTCCTGCGCCTGAGCCTCTCGGCGCTCGCGCAGCTCGGCCGCCGTGGCTCTGGCGCTCGCCTTATCACGCGCGTGCTGACGCTTGTCTTGCCGACGAGACGACCGTCGCATCACGGCGCGGCGCCAGCGGGGCGAGGCGGCGGGAGCGAGGTAGCGAGGTGAGCTGGGCAAATGCTGAGGATTCGGTCTTTGCCGTTGGTATGGCGGCGCCTGGCGGAGGCCCCCCCTCCCAACAACATACCTACAACTCCCCCTCTCCGGAGGCGAGCATCAGAACCGCGGCGCCGAAAAGAACTCTGCCATCGAAAAAGAACTCTGCGCGCGAGGTGTGCACAAACAGGTGTGAGAGAGAGAGATCTTTGAAAACCAACATCCAACAAGAAATCTTCTCTTCAAGGTTCCCTGCAATTGGATCGCACCTTCCATCGGCCGGGTTTGAAAGCTTTTGGGCAATGGCGCCGCTGTGCAACTCGATCCGGCTCTACGGCTTTGGCGGTGGCGCCAACGCAGACGGGCACTTCATGAACCAAAAGACGCACAACTACAGCGCGGAGCACAGGGTGCTTTTTCAGGTCGTGTCTGGGCTGTACCCGGACTCCGGCTGGGAGCCCACCAGGGGCCACCCGAACCGAACCGATGCGTATGTGAGGACGTTTGCGTGGTTCCGGGCCCACGCGCTGAGACTGCTGGACGCCGGCAACCTGTCCATGGCGGGGCGAGGTCGAAGTTAAGTCGAAGCTGAGCTCTTGTTGGGAGCACTTGGAGCGCACGTAGTTATGGTGGGAGCAAATCCTCTCGCCGGTGACGCGCAGTGTGTGTGCGCTCAGTGCACTGTCTCCGAGCTCTGTTCCCAAGCCAAACAAACCCGCCTGCGCGACACAGCACCAAGCGAACGAGCGGACACTCTCACACCGCCTGCACAGCTCACACGCCTGCATGAGCTCTCAGAGCTGCATGAGCTCTCAGAGCGAGTTGACGCGGCGGCTCACCGCACGGGCCGTGCCGGCCGTGACGAGCTCTTCAGGCCGCGTGTAGGACCCCTGTGGCCGCGACTCCTCAGCCTGCCGGTCGTACGACGCTCTCGACGCTGCGGAGCGCTTCGTGTACTCTCCGCCGACATAGCCCAGGTCTCCGGCCTCCTCACGGAAGCGGCGCTTGGAGTCGATGTCTTCTTCGATCGCGCGGTACACGGCGCGCTCCTTCTCCTTTCCTGTCGCCTGCCACGACTGCGACTGCACCGCTGCCTGTTGCATCGGAAGCCGCCGCCGGCCGGGCCGTCAGCAGCGCGAGCGCCGGCCCCAGGGACAGGGCGGCGCGGCGACCGGCAAAGAGAGAGTGAGCTGACGAGAGTGAGTGGATTGGCATCGAGCCAGGCGTCGTCAGTGTAATGCCGATGAGAATGGTGCCATTTCTTGCCCCGAACCGGATTTCAGTTGTTGTGCGGTGCGGCAGCCATTTTTCTTTTCACCACCAAATACAGCGACGGAGACACCCCGCCGCGCGTTGCACTGCCTCCCCCCCCCCCCCCCCCGGGGGGGTTCCCTCCCCTATACTCCGTCTCGCGCGTGATCGCGAAGCGCAGCACGCACGTGACAAAGTCGCGCACGTGCGCGCGCGTGCGCGGCGTGCGCGGGCGTGCGCGTTGCCCTCTGAACACTGTGTCAATACTGTCCCGTTTTGCTGTTCACAGCTAGGGACGGCCTCTGCAAAGTCAAGCCACCCCACCACCACCTACCTACCTACCTCCCACCGCAGCAAACCTTCGGCTCCCGCTCAGAGGCTCGCCGGGCCCGTGCTGCGCGCCGAGGCGGCGCCGAGGCCGGCGCCTTGCACCCGGCCAGCGGCCGGCACCGCCTCGCCCCACAACTGACCGCCCTGCGGCCCCTGCGCAGGCGTGCCGCAGGCATCGCTCAAAAAGCGACGGCCGGGTGTGGGCTGCTCCCTTGCCCCGTCACCCGCCGCGCCCTCACCCGGCCGCCTCACCGCGCACGGAGCGCTCGGCTGCTCGCCGCCGCCGCCGCGCGTCCCGCGCCGCCACGCTTGCCCCTTGCCGGACGCGCGCTCTGTGCAGCGGCGCAGAGCGCTCGTCCCTGGCACAGTCGGAGCAGCGACCGCGCCAGCGGTCGCTGCTCCGCCCCTCCGTCGCGCGCGCCGCGCGCGCGCTGCCGCCGCCGCCGCCGCCGCCAGCCATCACTTTGTTGGTATAGTATACCCCACCTTCACCCATCACTGTGAGAGTCGTGATTTCTTGTTTGTTTTGGTTAATAAAAATCTCTCCCATGCAGTGATTTTTTTAGTTTCCCATAAGGAAGGTAGGTAGGTAGGTAGCTAGGTAGGGGCAGGGGAGAGAGAGAGAGAGAGAGAGAGAGAGAGAGAGAGAGAATAGCTCCGCCGTTCATGGAGGCAACCGATGCGAGTCGACTGGTGTGTGTCGTCGTGGTTTCGTATCAAGAATTCTCTCTCTCTAGGGGCAGGGCAGGGGCCGGCCAGGTTTTTGCAGAATTTCATCATGACGTACGGCCAAGCAAAAATACTTCACGCTGTAGGGTGTTTTTCTGTGAACGATTGCCTCTCTCTCTCTCTGAACGATTGCCACGGCGCCTGGGTTGTTGCACGTCAGTTTAGACCGTACTCAGGTTCGACTCCCTCTCCAGGCGCCCCCCGCGATGCGGCGCGTGTTGGCCTTTGCGCGAGCGTGCCCGGCCGCTTCGCCCCACATCCCATGCGCTGCAGCGCGCTCGTGCCGTGCCCGCCGTGCTGCGAACGCCCCGCCCCGCGCGCGGCTCGCTCCAAGGCTCAACCGACCTATGTGGTTCACACCCGGATCGCGTGCAGAGCGACGGCCCAGCGCGCAGCCGCGAATCGCCTCCCTGCCTACTGCGCCCCCTCGACGCCCGAAGCGAGTCCGCGCCATACTCCTCCCATTTGCGATGCTGACGCTCGCCCGCCGTCACCTGCGCGCTCGCAGATCCACCAAACAAGGTGGGACGAGGGGAGCCGCCGCGGCTTCTTGCAGTTGGGCCTCAAGCTACGTACGCTGCGAGTAGGTGCGGCGCCCTTGAGCCCCCCCTCTCGATACCCCCTCTCAAAGAGGAACTCAGCCCACTACCACTCGCCATCCACCCCTCGCAGGTACGGAGTCGACTCGATCAACATCATGTCAGAGAACGCGCGCCCGACCGACCCGCCGACGTCCCCCAACGTCGTCACCAAAAAAGCGCCGGCTCTCAAGCCGGTCACCGAAGACGCGCCGGCTTTCAAGCCGGTCACCAAAAAAGCGCCGGCTCTCAAGCCGGTCACCGGCGCAGCGGAGGAGCCCGCCCCGGCGGTGAGCGCCTTGCATTCTGCGCCGTGCGTCTGCCGACCAGCTCCCCCACCCGCCCTGCTTTCACTGCGTAGGGCGACGCCGACTGGGCCGCCTCGGCGGCCAAGGAGTTTCCAGCGGAGGAGCCCGTCCCGGCGGTGAGCGCCTCGCACGCCGCGGTGCTGCACGCGCAGAGCTCAACTATTGACGCACCCTTGCGCGCGCCCAGGGCATCGCCGACTGGACCACCCCGTCGGACCCGCGCCGCAAGAACGGGCGCAAGGGCGCGTCCGCCCGGATCGTCCGCACCAAGAGCATCCCGGTCGGCGGCAAGAACAGGTTCAGGGCCCTGCTCGGAACGGACGGCAACGAGGGCATCCTCGGTGGCACCGGCAAGGTGACCGTCGGCTCCACGCCGTCGACAACAGACTCGGTGCTCGTCGCCTGCGTATGCGGCCTCCTCCCCCGCTCGCCGCTCTCACACGGCCAGTCTCGCGCCCTCTTGTTCAGGGCGCGACGGTCGACGTCGAGACGACCACGATCATCACGCCCGAGGGCTCTGCCGCCGGCCGGTTCTCGTGGCCAAAGTCCTACAAGTTGCTCCGCCTCTTTGGCATCCTTGCACTGTTCTGCCTCGGAGCCGGGTTTGCGCACTTTTCGTACTCTGCCACCTCCGCGCTTCTCTCCTCGCAGCGGTACGAATCCCCGTGGCCGACATCGCCTCTCGCGACCGTCGCGAAGCCGTTCACGCCGGCATCGCCCAACGGCTTCTGCGAGGTTGGCGGCAACGACGCCAGCTCGTTTGTAGCCATCGCATCGTCGGAAAGCGCGCCCGCCAACCACCCGGTGCGTGCTCGCTCGCGCGTGCTAGTATCCGCGCCGCGCAAGCTCGTGACTAACAGCCCGCGCGCCGTTCAGGGCGGACGCGACGTGTGGGAAGCACTGATGGACGAGATCGGCGAGGTGGGCGAGCCGTTGCACCTAATTGGCGAGCCGCTGGCGTCCGTCAAGGAAATTTACGAGAAGCAGCCGGTGAGCGCCCCTCTGGCTCTTTGTGTGTGCGAGCTTTGTAACCCGCTGACTGAACGATTGCCTGTTTGCGAGTAGGCCGAGGCCGACTTGGAGACCGTCCCGGCCTCGCGCAACAGCATGGAGCGCAAGGGCGAGCCTGAGATCGACCTCGTCGGTCCCGTCTACAGCAACAGGACGGGGGTCATCGCTCGGGGACGCGACACCGTCTTGCCCGTGAACGACACGTCGCCCGAGTTGCGGCCCGCCGACGCTGGGAAGCCTGGGATGCTGGAGGTGCGGAAGCTGGTCGAGACTGGCCTCGGCGCGCCCGTCGCTAGCATGCACGCCGGTGGCGAGTGGCGGGCGAACGACGGATCGACGGACGCTTCTCGAGTCCCAACCAAGGACCTCTTCCTCCAGCGTTGCCGGGCCATCGAACCTCTTCTCGCGGCCACGCTTGAGGGGCCGGCGTGGCCTGCAGAGGTCCGTGCCGCTCAGAGTTCCGACTCGAACGCGGTCGAGTCAGACATCTTCTCGGTCTCAAGTGTGTGCGCCGACTGGCAGCCACGCTGCGCCGCCCCTGCGCGGCACGTGGAGCCTCGCCACGCGCTCACCGACGAGCGCTCCAAGACCGACAAGTCTCCCACGGGCCCGCCGGCCGACGAGCGCTCCATCGAGCTGCCCTTCCCGTTCCACTTTCCCTTCTCGAGCGGACCCTCCTCTTCTGTGCCTGGCCGCGCACGGCTGCGCGGTCAGCTTTGGGCTGCCTTGTTCTTGCTGCTCGGAGCGTGCTGGTGCGGCGTGCTGCTCTCGGTGCGGAGGAGCACCTCCAAGCACCTCGTGCGGTGCCGGACGGGGTCGAGGCGCGGCGCGTGGCTGATTCTCCTCGCGATGCTCCCGCTGGCATGTGCTCCGTCGCCCTCTCCGTCCTCTCCGCCGCCGCCTCTGTCACCGCCGCCGCCCTGGCTGTCAGTGACTGATGTGGAACCCCTCTCTTGTGGCTTTACCACGGGGGATGACACCTCGTCCTACAGCGACCAGATCGGTAACGAATCCCCGGACGCCGTCTATACCTTTTGCGCCTGCGCCTCGGGCATCCACACTTTCAACTCGTGTGGCTCGAACTTTGACACGTGGCTGAGAGTCTTCACTCTCTCTGGGTCAGAAGTAAGCAACTGCGACGACTGTGGCGATTGCGGTGCGCAAACCGTACTGGACGTGTCGCTCTCGGCCGGCACGTGCTACTACATTATCGTCGACGGATATTCTTCGAGCAGCGGTGCCTACATCCTCACGACAATGTGCCCTGTCTCCACCTGCAGGCCGTCAGAGCCACCGTCCTCTCCGCAGCCGCCGTCGCTGCCACCGCCGCTTCCATCTCGGCCACCGCCGCCCTCTCCGCCCTCTGCGCCGCCGCTGACCCCGCCGCCACCGCCGCTGCCGCCTCCGCTCCCACCCCCGCCTCTACCGCCGCTCCCCACCGGCTTTGTCGCCGCGGTGAGCGAGGCCGAGCTCCGCTCCCTGATCATGGAGGCTGCTGATTCGCAAGCCGACGTCTCAATCTACCTGCCGCCCAGTGCAGACTTCAAGCTGTTCAGCCAGATCAGCTGCGGCTCCGACATCAACGTGGCCGTCGCGAGCAGCGGCGAGGGCGCGACGCTCGACGGCCAGGAACAGACCAGGCTCTTTTACCTCACGGGCGGCTGCAGCCTCACCCTGCGGGGGCTGACCCTCGTCAACGGGAGGAGTGCAGGCGAAGGCGGCGTTGTGTACGCTTACGGCGCAGGCGAAGTCGAGATCATCGAGTCGACGGTCAGAGATTGCTCGGCTTATGTGCGCCGCGTAGAGCTAGCCTCCCTCCAGCAGCGCCGCACGGCAGCGGGGCGAGAGATCAGAGGGCCACGGCAGCCTCACCCCGCTCCCTCCTCGCAACCGCAGCGTGGCGGCGTCGTCTCCGCGTGGAACAGCGGTGCGGTCTCGATAATCGGCTCGAACGTGTCGGGCTGCTCGGCTGGCTGGGTGCGCCGCGAAGAGCTAGCCGCACCCCTGCAGCGCCGCACGGCAGCGGGGCGACAGTGGAGAGCGCCACGGCTGCCTCACCCCGCTCTCTCCTCGCAACCGCAGTGGGGCGGCGGCGTCTACGCGATTGGCAGCGGTGCGGTCTCGATCATCGACTCGGATGTGAGGGACTGCAGTGCTGACAACGTGCGCCGCGTAGAGCTAGCCGCGCCCCTGCAGCGGCGCACGGCAGCGGGGCGGGAGATGGAGAGGGCCGCGGCTTGCCTCACCCCGCTCTCTCCTCGCAACCGCAGTCCGGCGGCGTCGTCTACGCGAGGAGCAGCGGTGCGGTCTCGATCACCGGCTCGAATGTATCGGGCTGCTCGGCTGGCGAGGTGCGCCGCGTAGAGCTAGCCGCCTCCCAGCAGCGCCGCACGGCAGCTGGGCGAGAGATGGCGAGGATCGCGGCTGCTTCACTCCGCTCTCTCCTCACAACCGCAGGACGGCGGCGTCGTCTTCGCGCTGGACAGCATCTCCCTTTCCATCGCGGGTATCGCTTTCATCGACAACAGAGCGGGGAAGTCAGGCTCGGTGCTGTACCTTTCAAACACGCCCTCCTCGATCAGCGACGCCTCCTTCACCGGCAACACCGCTGGCGACGACAAGACGATACAGACCGACAAGCCGATAGACTGGGACTGCCGCTTGGGCAGCTGGATGCCGACCGAGGGCGCCTTTAAGGGCGACTTCAGCGTCCCCGAGTGCAACCTTTGCCCCGCTGGCTACTACGGGAACACGAGCGGCCTCACCAACTCCTCCTGCGATGGTGCGTGTAAGCGAGGCCACTTTTGTCCCAAGGGCACAGCGGAACCGCTCCCGTGTGCGCCTGGTTTCTACATGCCCGTGATTGGCGCAGCCAGTGCCGAGTCGTGCCTCCCTTGCTCTCCGGGGACGAGCCAGTCCACAGCCGGCACGGACCGTCCCTGCGACGAGTGTCCTCCCGGCACGTTCGCCGATCAGCTCAACGCCACCAGCTGCACCGACTGCCCCGCGGGAAGCTTCTGCCCGAAGGCAGGCACCATCCAGCCCCTCGACTGTGCCGCAGGGGAGTATCAGAACCTCACCGGCCAGGCTGCGTGTGTGAAGTGCCCTGCTGGCGAGTTTCAGACGGAGCGCGGGCAGACGTCGTGCGATTTGTGTGCCGCGGGTGGGTACTGCGAAGTCACAGACGACTGTGGCGGCGGCTTCACGCCCTGCCTTGCGGGGAGCTACAACGAGAAGACGGGCAGCAGCTCACCCGACGCCTGTCAGCAGTGCCCCCCCGGAACCTCTAGCCCGACCGCCGGCGCAGACAGCAGCGAGACGTGCGCGAGCTGCCGTGCTGGGACTTTTGGCGGCGAGCCCGGGCTGAGTGAGTGCACGGACTGCCCTGCCGGCAGTTATCAGAACGATACGGGCGCGACGTCCTGCCGCGAATGCGAGAAGGGAAGCTACTGCGCCAAGGGCGCGTCGGCGCCGCTGCCGTGCGATGCGGGTACCTACTCGGACAAGACGGACCTTACCGCCGCCTCGCAGTGCACCGACGCCTCGCCGGGCCACTTCGCCACCACGGGCTCGACGCAGCAGACGGCGTGCGCCAAGGGCAGCTTCGCTGCCACGGCCGGCCTCTCCGAGTGCGAGCTGTGCGCTGGCGGGACCTACCAGAACGACACGGGTGCGCCGTCCTGCCTCGACTGCGAGCAGGGCAGCTACTGCGAGCCGGGCGCGTCGAGGCCGCTGCCGTGCGAGGGCGGTTCCTACTCGGACAGGACGGACCTGTCGGCCGCCTTGGAGTGCACGCCCGCCGATCCGGGCTTCATCGCCGCCCGGGGCGCCACGAAGCAGACGGCGTGCGACAAGGGCAGCTTCGCAAGCGGCACGCGCAACGAGGTCTGTGAGCTGTGCGTCGAGGGCTCCTACCAGGGCGCGACCGGCGCGAGCGAGTGTACCGACGCCTCGCCGGGCCACTTCGCCACCACCGGCTCCACAGAGCAGACGCCGTGTCGCGAGGGCAGCTTCGCCGCCGGCACGCGCAACGAGGCGTGCGAGCTGTGCGCCCAGGGCTACTACCAGAACGAGACCGGCCAGGCCGCCTGCGTCCGCTGCGCTCCCGGCAAGTTTTGCCCGCAGGGGTCATCGCGCGAGCTGGACGCGCAGTGCTCGCCTGGCACGTACGCCAACGCGACGGACGCCGACGGCGACCCCGAGTGCCTCGCCTGCCCCGCCGGCTCGTCGTGCGCGGGAGGCGGCGCCGCGCCTGCCGTGTGCTCTCCGGGAACCGCAGCCACGCCTGCTCAGGGCCAGTGCACCGTCTGCGATGAAGGGACGTACCAGCCGGACTCCGGAGCCGCGGGCTGCCTCGAGTGCGCGCTGGGTACGTTCTGTCCCAAGGGAAGCAGCGCTCAGCTGCCGGCGACCTGTCCCGCGGGCTTCTACAACGGGAAGGCGTCCTCCACGCTGGAGCGCCTCGACGATTGCGTCGGTTGCGCGCCTGGCAGCTTCTGCGCCGGCGGCGCCGCGCAGCCAGCGCCTTGCGCTCCAGGCAGCATCGCCCCCTCGGCTAATATGTCCGCGTGTGAGCTGTGTCCGATCGGACGCTTCGCAGCCTCCACCATCGAGTGCGAGGAGTGCGAGGCGGGCACCTACGCTGCGAGCGAGGGCCTGTCGCAGTGCACCCCCTGCCCTTACCCTACCGGCTCCGACAGCGGCGACGTCACCTGCTCCATCTGCAAGGAGGGCTTCTACCTGCGGGACGCGAGCGCCCTTCCGGATGACATCTTTCGCTTCCCGACCGAGCACTGCAAAGCGTGCCCGCTGAACGCCAACTGCGCGACCAATACCACTCTCGAGACCCTCGGCGTCCGGCGCAACCACTGGCGCGCCTCGCCCCTCACCACCAAGGTCCACGAGTGCGACGCCTCCGACCACTGCAGCGGCTCGAGCGGCGCAACGGAGACCTCCCGCCGCCTCGTCGCGGCGTCTGGCAGCGCCGGCCCTGGCTGCGATCTCGGTCACACCGGCCCGCTCTGCGAGTGGTGCGTGAGCGACGAGCAGTACTTCAGCCGCGCGGAGCGAGGCTGCACCGACTGCCCGACGACAGGGCGGTTCGGCATCCTGGCGGGAGTCGTCGTCGCTCTCGCAGGGACAGGGCTCGTCTTGTACCGCACCCTCGCCCGCGCCGAGGCGTGGGGCCGCCTCAGAGCACGTCTTGACATCTGCGAGTCGCAGGTCGGCGTGCAGCCCCCTCAGTCACCCTGCAGCCACTCTGCCTCTTCCTGCCGTGGACTTTCTGCCGATCATAGAATGGAAGTAGCCCGTCGCTGCCTCACACACTGCGCGTGGCGAGACACCATTCGCATCATTTGCCTTAGGTCGGCTTCCAGCCCAAGTTCAAGATCCTGGTCAGCTTCTACCAGATCGCCGCGACGCTCGGCCCCGTCTACGGCGTCCGCCTCCACGAGGACTTCACGCGCTGGACCGACTTCATGGACGCGATCAGCCTGGACTTGCTCGGCCTCACCTATCCGGATGCCTGCATCGGCTCGATGGGAGACCGGCTCCTGCTCGCAGGCTTGTGGCCGATCCTGTCTATCATGCTCGGAGGCGCCGCCCTCGCCTGCTGCGCCCTCGCGGAGTGGCTCTTGTCTGGTCGCGCCGACGCCCTCCGGCGCGACCTTGTGCGCGCTACGCTGCGTCGCCTCCTCTACTGGGCCATCCTCGTTGCCTACCTCGTGCTGCCCTCGGTCTCCCGCTCCATCTTCAAGGCGCGGCAGTGCGAGTCGTTTAATGTCGACGACTTCACCGGGGACAGGCGCTCCTACCTCGTCGCCGACCTCGACGTGCTCTGCAGCGCCGGCGACGACGAGTTCAGCGGCCTCGACACGTACTTCTGGGCCTTCTTCGTCCTGTGGCCGGTGCTCGTGCCGCTAGCCTTCCTGGCGCTCCTGCTTTCGATCCGCTCCGAGGTGCGGGCGCAGCGAGTCAGGGCAACGGCCCGAGCCAGCCGCTTCCTCTGGCGCGACTACGACCCGCGCTTCCTCTTCTGGGAGGTCGTCGATCTGGGCCGCAAGCTCTTCCTTGCTTCACTGGTGCTCTTCATCCAGACAGACGACGGCTCGAGCAAGCTGCTCCGCCTCTTCGTCGCCTCTGTCGTCTCGGCCCTCTACCTCGCCGCCCTCGCCCTCGCCCGGCCCTTCAAGCGTGACGACGACCTCTACCTCGCGTGCACCGCCAATCTGTTTCTCTCCTGCTGCTTCACCTCCGGCATGGTGATTCAGCTGTGCGAGAGCGCCGCCTACGAGGACATGTGCAAGACCCTCGTCGGCTTCGACAGCGCGCGCGGAGCGAGTGAGTTTGTGATCGCGCTCACCGCCGCAATGCTGGCCGTGTCGCTGCTCGTCGTCGTCTTCAAGACTGTCAGCGCCGTCCGCGCGCCCACCATCCGCCTCTCCTCCTCCGGCCGCCCCCCAGTCCTCGAGCTGTCCCCCGAGTGCCACTTCCACGGCTTCATCTCGCACTGCTGGGGGACCGGCCAGGACCAGACGCACACCGTCGTGCGGCAGCTCCAGCTTCTTCTCCCCGGCGTCCGGATCTGGCTCGACGTCGACAATCTCGAGGACGTGGGCAGGCTCGAGGAGTCGGTCAGAGACGCGACGACCTTTCTCGTCTTCCTCAGCGCGGGATACTTCAAGAGCTTCAACTGTCGCCGCGAGCTGTACGCGGCGCTAGGCTCGAACCGGCCCTTCATCCCGATCCAGGAGGCTGACGTCGACAAGGGCGGCGCCTCGATCGAGGCGCTGAAGGCAGAGTGCCGCGAGCACTGCGTCGAGACCGCCCCGCCGGCCTACCCCTCATACAGCGGGCCTAGCGAGATGCTCGCGCGCGTGTTTGAGGCGACGCCGCCGATCGTGTGGGTGCGGGTGAACGCCTTTCAGCTCGAGTCGCTCAAGGCGGTCGCGCTTCGCATGCTGCTCCACTCTCCTTACTACGCGAGCCGCCCGGCCGAGCTCGCCGACGGCGTGATGGTGCCCGGCCAGGCGGGCCCCGTTGCCTTCAGCGGCCCCGTCACCATCCTCGTGTGCCGCGACAACGAGGGCGCCGTCGGCATTGCAAGGGAGCTCAATACGGCGGCGAGGGAGGGGCGCGGCTCTGCCGCCAGCTCTACCGCCAGCGCCGAGACGGTAACGATCCGCGATGCGGAGGAGGCGCTCGAGGGAGTCAACGCGGCCCCGCTCTCCGGGCACGTAGTGTGCCTGCTCTACCTGAACGATAAGACCTTCCTGGACGCCGGCGGCGCCGTCGCGCGCCTCGTGCAAGCGGCGATGGACCGACGCATCGCCATCACAATGGTCCACGAGCAGGACCCTAGCTTCGGCGGCGTTCCGTTCCGCAACTTTTTCCAGCAGACGCCGCAGGTGCTGCTGCAGCAGCCGTACAAGCTTTTCGACACGGTGGCGGTGCCGCTCTTCCCGGCTCCGGAGCACCGCACGGTGAGCTTGCGCCTCGCGCTGAGCAGCATGGGAGCGGTGCCGTGCGACGCGGGGCCGCTCCAGCGGCGGTGGGAGCTCCTCCGCCGCCGCATAGCGGTGGCGCGCCTCGTGCGGCGGCGCCCCGCCGAGCTGCGCCAGCAGCCTGTGGTGCAGCCGTAGGACGTGTTTGGCGATACCTCGCGCGCCCGAGCGTGCGCGCGCCGCGCCGGGATGTAGGTGGCGCCGATGTCCCTGTGCGCACGTGAGTAGAGCGTTCCGTACTCGAGTATTGCTTTTGCCTCGACCGGAGAGGCTACTTCCGCAGATCGAGCTCTAGCGGGGGTTGTATTTGGCTAATGGTTTGTGATACCCTCTAGGGGGGGGGGGGGGGGGTGGTTGCGCACTTGCCAGGGCAGCGTTGTGGAGATGCCTCTCGACACTTCGAGCCCGTGTATCCGCCGTCTTTGAGCAACATGGAAGATAGTAAATTGGCCCCCGCCCAAGTCCCAAAACACACTTCAGGGTTGGCAACAGAGAATCAGATTGTCCGATACATTACTCAGGACTCAACTAGTAGAGGGTAGACAGCGCCCCAAAATCCACCAGTCTGGGATTTCGCGCAAAAGCTTGACTCTGAAAAGCTCGCGTGTACCTCCTGCGAGCGCTGTGGTCGCCGCAGACAAGCTCCGACTTGACGGGCGCATGAAGACGTGATGCCTCCATGCGCCCGTCGCGTCGAAATCGACATGCGAGTCGATCTTTGGCCCGCCAGAGGTACATGCGGCGTTTCGGGCGACAAACAGCGCTGCGACCGCGAAGTGGCGGTGGACATGCTCCCATGTTGCCGACGCGGCGCCGGAGTGGCCGTCGCTGCTCGCCGCGACCACGACGGCTACTCTGATACTCCGGGCCGACCCGTCCTACCCGACGGTGGCACTCTTCCACGTCTCGCTCACTCTGAGAAAATTCTGAAACGCCGTGCAGCAGAGTCGCCGACGAGTCGGTCCGCGTGCTTCCTCGTGTCTCGTACCGTTCTCACACATCCATAAACTCACTTTGGCCTCACTGAAGCGATGCCTCAATCCTGAATCCTCAGATTTTAGATTAGGACGCTGTCTACCCTCTAACTCAGTGCATTCGGCTCGAGCCGGCAAGACGAGCCCGCTCTTCGTACGGGCCTCTAGAGCACCTCCCTCTCCATGCGCGTCACTGCGCTGAGCAGCTCTCTAGGTTGCCGGATAGCCGCGTCGAGAGTCTAGGTTGCCGGATAGCGCGAGGTTTTTGGCGTTCCCTCGAATAATCATTTCACACCAAGGGCTGTTGCTGGCGCCCTCCTTTGTCCCTGGGCTTGTGTGAATGGAGCTGTTCTCGAGGTTCTCAACGTGGATATCCTTTGGCCGCGTTGGGTAGCGAGGATTGGTGTAACGCGAATGGAGCTGTATTCTTGGGGTGAGTGTATCGGGCGCCTCTTGGAGGGGGGGGGGGGGGGGGGCTCTTAGCGCCATCGCCATGGTGCTGCAAGCAGCGCCGGGCGACAACGGCTTACTGCCTCCCGGCCCCCCTCGTGGCAGCGAATTGAATTCTCAGGCGGAGTGAGCAAACAAAGAAAACGCTGTCGTGGCGCGAACAATTTTAGGCGCGGAGGCGTGCGGGGCGGTGGGCTTGCAGGTTGCAGCTAACTAAGATGAGGGGAGAACTGAGAGATTGAGCGGATTGGAAACAACTCTCTCTCACAGCAGACATCGTTAAGAATTCTCCATCGGCCCTCAGTCACTTGTGCTTGAGCAGTCACTTGTGCTGCTGCGGCTTGTGTGAGCTCGACACTTTGAATGCCGTGGGGCTCCTGCCCGTGTCCGGGTGTGGGTTGTTGCACGAGTATATGGGACACGATGTCTCAAATATGAGGGGCTTTGACTCCTACCAGCTCCTGACGCTATCCCTGGCAGCTCTAATGACCAGGATCAGTAGTGCTATAATAGAGGGTGCCCATACTAGCGCAGGAGCTGCCACACTCGCCCGGACCGTCCCCTTCTGGGGCCGGTTCCGCAGCCCGCGAGAGCCGACAGCGGGGCCGTGCCGCGGGTGCCTACTGCCGAGTGCCACAAACACTGCGCCGTCCCGCCATCACCTACAGGCTGTCTTGTGTGATGGTTGGGATGTCCAAACGCCACCATCTTGGCTCTTGCGACCTCAAACCCGCGAGCTGTATGGGTGGTCCTGACGTCGACAGACGCCCGAGGACCACGGTGAAGCTGAGCTGGAACGAGTCGACAAGTCTCGTCTGAGCCCGTGGCGGTCGCCGGCTGAGTCGCTGTGCACGGACCGGTACCTCAGGCGTCACCTCCGCAGCCTCAGGTCTCACACTCCATCACCTCCGCCGGGACGCCGTCGGTGGCACGCTCGGCGGCGAGTTTGTGGCAGCTCCACAGCGAGCGCGGCATCGAGCCTATTCGGTCTGGTCGGTTAGGCGCACTCCCTGGGTGCCAGGGAGTGCGCCGAACGCGCGAGCGGTGCGTCCTGGCAGCCCGCGCTGGCTCCGGAGCTGCCACAAACTCGAGACACGCTTTTTTGGGACATTTTCGACGCTTTTGTCCCATATACTCGTGCAACAACCCGTGTGGAGATGCGAGGGTCGCCCCCCCTTGCCCCACCACTTTGTGTGTGTGGAGAAATTTACCTGACCTGACCTGAGCTCGACACACTGCTCTCGCGACTGCCCCGCCCGCCCGGCACACCGATCACCGTGTGAGACCATGCGGGGGTGAGGTAAAACCACGCTACCAGCGATCGGCCCCAAGATCAGATAAGGAGGTTACGAGATTTCCCTCCCCGCTTTACACAATATCGAGCGGTGTACTCTCCCGGAGAAGTGTGTCGCTGCTGCTGGCTCTGAGACACGGGAGCCGGGGGCGGGGCGGGGGGGCTGGGCAGGTGGAGCAGGTGAGCGGCGTGGCAGCCGCCAGCCCGCAGGAGAGAGAGCGTCCACAGCGCACTTCAGCGTGCCTTCGCGTCGCGCAGCTGCACGAGCGTGACCGCAGCCTCTTCGACGACCCACTTTTCGTTCGAGATCTCGTTGACGAACGCCTCGTTCTCCGAGACGGTGACGACGGCGCCCTTGAAGTCCTTGAGCGCCTTGGTGAGCGCGGCGACCGAGTCGTTGTCGAGGTAGTTGGTCGGCTCGTCGAGCGCGATGACGTGCGGCTTCGACCAGAACGCCGCGCAGATGACGAGCCGCTGCCG
>NW_005199289.1:51553-52552 GCF_000372725.1 Emiliania huxleyi CCMP1516 | reverse complement strand
AGGTCGCCGATGAGAAGCTGAGGGAAGGTCGACTTGCTACGGGGGCGCGTCTCGGACATGTCGCGGACGTGTCCCGGACATGTCCCGACCACGAGGAGGGTCGAGAGGCCTGAGCCGTTGCCGCCGACGATCACGGCGCGCGAGCCGAGCGTGACGGTGGCGTCGACCTCCTTGAGGATGTACCGGTCCGTCTCGGGGTACTTGAAGGAGCACTTTTTGAGGGTCATCACCGGCTTGCGGAACGTGCGGATCCCCTCGGGCTTGCCTAATCTCGGGCCATCTCGGGTAAACCTCGGGCAATCTCGGCTTGCGGAACGTGCGGATCCCCTCGGGCTTGCCTAATCTCGGGCCATCTCGGGTAAACCTCGGGCAACCTCGGCTTGCGGGACGTGCGGTCCCCTCAGGCTCGCCCGGGTCGGGGAAGTTCATCGGCAGGATGAGGCCCGCCGCAATCATCTCGTCGACCTTTGCGAGAGTCGTGGAGAGGCCGGAGCCCTCGGACGCGTTCGACTCGGAGACCGACACGGACGACCTGTTCATCAACGGAGTAATGGTGACTCAACTAATCATTCGCGGCCGACTCGGAGGCCGAGACGGACGACATCGACTCGGACAGCTCCGACGCGTCCTCCGAGCCCGACACCTCCGACGCCGGCTGCGAGGCCGACTTCGGCGGGCCGCTGTCGATGCGCGGGAGGCCGGCGGCGATCTCGGGCTTGAGCTTCTGAAACTCGGAGAAGGTCATCGGGTAGTAGACGAAGCGGCACGGCTTGCCGAGCTGGCCGCCGTTGTCGTAGTGGGTGACGTCGGTGCAGACCTGGTCGATGAGGAAGGAGGGTCAGAGAAGAGGAGAGGGCAAGAGGATGCGAGGATACGAGAGCACGAGAGCACGGGGGCACGAGGCTACGAGAGCACGACGAGGAGTGACCTCGTCGATCAAGTCGAAGTCGAAGTCGTTAGGGTGAGGGTGAGGCTGTAACAGGGTTGCTGTGAACCATC
>NW_005199289.1:48446-50341 GCF_000372725.1 Emiliania huxleyi CCMP1516 | reverse complement strand
GTCGAGACTTTGACGAGCGGTCACCAGAGGTGGGGAGAGATAGGTACATGTGGCGCGACGTGTGGCGAGAGGTGTGGAGATCTCGAGAGATGGTGGGGAGAGGTGGGGAGAGGTGGGGAGAGGTGGGGAGAGGTGGGGAGAGGTGGGGAGAGGTGTGGGGAGGGGTGGGGAGGGGTGTGGGGAGACGTACCAGGTGCGAAGCTCCTGAGGGAAGCCGTTGATGTCCTTGGCGGCAAGTCGGTTGAGCAGGGTCGTCTTGCCGGTCCCGTTCTGGCCGATTAGCCCGTACCGGTGACCGCGCTCGAAGCGCACGTCCGCCTTGCGCAGCAGCACGCGGCCGGCGAAGGCGAGGATGATGTTTTGCATGTCGAGCGCAAAATCCTTGTCGCCGGACTTTGCGAGGATGGCGCGCGCCTCCTCGGGCAGCTGCGACTTGAAGTTCTCCACCGCCGCCGTGGCGACCTGCGCCAGCGCGCCGCCCTCCGCGGTCGCGTACGGCTCGACGATGGAGGAGACCCACTGCTCCGTGGCGGGCACCTGGCATTGTTGTCACCATGGGTCTCAAGCTGGCACGGTTGTCCGTCGAAGCACTCTCATCATTCTCTCTTATCAGTTGTGAGTTGCTGTGAGTTGTTGCGATTGTTCTGAGGGCCACCGTTGTCACCACGGCCCTATTCAGTACTGATCGTCTCGTCACGACTGTATGCAGTCTTGTGGGTGCTCTCGGCACCGCGTGGCGGAAGTTCTGCACGCGCACGACGCCGCCCAGCCGCTCCTCGAGCAGGGCGGCGCACGTGTGCGAGAGGTACGTCGCGACGGGCTCGGGCAGCGACGGCACCGCCGCGGCAAGCGAGTCGCGCACGCACGCGCCGACTGCCGTGCCGCGCTTGGCGGGGTCGACAAGGTCGCCGGCGCCTTCGAGCAGCCGCTCGCGAGATCACCCGAGATTACCCGAGATTACCCGAGATCACCCGAGATCACCCGAGATCGATCACCCGAGATCACCCGAGATTACCCGAGATTACCCGAGATTACCCGAGATCACCCGAGATTACCCGAGATCACCCGAGATCGATCACCCGAGATCACCCGAGATTACCCGAGATCACCCGAGATCACCCGAGATCGCCCGAGATTGCCCGAGATTGCCCGAGATTACCTTCGAGCAGCCGCTCGCGCGCCGTCTGCGTCGCCTCGCGGATGTTCGGCGACGAGTGCTCGACGTTCTTCTCGAGGAGCGGCAGCAGCAGCGGCACAAACGGCGCGATGTCGGACGAGTCCTTGATGAGGGCGCACCTGTTCACAGCTGCAGGTGTGAAGAGACGCCGTTCACAGCACCTTGGCCGGCGACGAGTCCTTGATGAGTGCGCACAAGTTGGACGCGCAGACGGTCGACTTTTTGACGAGCTCGTAGTTTGCGTCCTTGATGCCGCGGATGATGATCGGCATCATAAAGGCGAGAGACGTGCCTAGGAGGGCCCTCGAAGGCTCCCGGAAGGCTCCCGGAAGGCTCCCGGAAGGCTCCCGGAAGGCTCCCGGAAGGCTCGCAGAGGCATCGCAGAGGCATCGCAGAGAGAGGCGAGGGACGCACCGTCCATCGGGTTGCAGAAGGTGGTCATCAGCACCTCCTCCACGCACTCGAACGTCTTGTCCGGCTTCTTGAGCGCGTCGATGATGAAGTCGCGCAGCGTCGACGCGACCTCGGCGTTCTGCACGCACGAGCAGAGCACGGGCAGCGCCTCCTCTGCGGCCGTCTGGACCTTTGCGTTCGAAGTGTGAACAGCGCCTCAGAGGAGGCGTGAACAGCGCCTCCAGAGGAGGTGTGAACGGCGTCTGCACCTTTGCGTTCGAGTCGTTGAGGCATTCGATGACAAGAGGGATGCACTCGGGCAGAC
>NW_005199289.1:44845-46243 GCF_000372725.1 Emiliania huxleyi CCMP1516 | reverse complement strand
CGGCTCGAAGCCTGAGATGACCCGAGATTACGCGAGGTTACCCGAGAGTGCTCCCCGTACGGCTCGAAGCCTGAGATGACCCGAGATTACGCGAGGTTACCCGAGAGTGCACCCCGTACGGCTCGAAGCCTGAGATGACCCGAGATTACGCGAGGTTACCCGAGAGTGCACCCCGTACGGCTCGAAGCCTGAGATGACCCGAGATTACGCGAGGTTACCCGAGAGTGCACCCCGTACGGCTCGGAGCCTGAGATGACCCGAGATTACGCGAGGTTACCCGAGAGTGCACCCCGTACGGCTCGAAGCCTGAGATGACCCGAGATTACGCGAGGTTACCCGAGAGTGCACCCCGTACGGCTCGAAGCCTGAGATGACCCGAGATTACGCGAGGTTACCCGAGAGTGCACCCCATACGGCTCGAAGCCTGAGATGACCCGAGATTACGCGAGGTTACCCGAGAGTGCACCCCGTACGGCTCGAAGCCTGAGATGACCCGAGATTACGCGAGGTTACCCGAGAGTGCACCCCATACGGCTCGAAGCCTGAGATGACCCGAGATTACGCGAGGTTACCCCAGAGTGCACCCCGTACGGCTCGAAGCCTGAGATGACCCGAGATTACGCGAGGTTACCCGAGAGTGCTCCCCGTACGGCTCGAAGCCTGAGATGACCCGAGATTACGCGAGGTTACCCGAGAGTGCACCCCGTACGGCTCGGAGCCTGAGATGACCCGAGATTACGCGAGGTTACCCGAGAGTGCACCCCGTACGGCTCGAAGCCTGCCACTAGTGTGTCTCCGGCTCTCACACATCCACGCATCACAAGCAAGGGCACACACTGGCGCGCTAGAAGGGCCCGCCGCATACGGCGCCTCGCGCGTCCACACTGGGGTTTGCTACCATCCCGTGGGGCCTTGCCACTGGAGGCGGAGGGGTGGGTGGGGCTCACACGGCTTCCACATGCTCTCGTCAGATCTCGCCAGATCTCGCCAGATCTCGCCAGATCTCGTCAGATCTCGTCAGATCTCGTCAGATCTCGTCAGATCTCGCCAGATCTCGCCAGATCTCGTCAGATCTCGTCAGATCTCGAGGCAGTGTGTGCGTGGCGACTGCGCAGGCCTCGGGGCGGCAAGACGCCGTGAACGCAGCGGAGTGCGTGTCGCCTCGCTCGAGCGCTGGTGGGGAGAACTAGAGCGCGTATACACACGTGCACGTGTCCTGCTGCTAGGGCACGAGGTATGGGGAGAGATACGGGGAGATATGGGGAGATATGGGGAGATATGGGGAGATACGGGGAGATGTTCCGCTGCTAGGGCACGAGGTATGGGGAGGTATGGGGAGAGATATGCGGAGATATCGGGAGATATGGAGAGATGCGCCTTCCGCTTCTAGTGCTCGGC
>NW_005199289.1:5332-43133 GCF_000372725.1 Emiliania huxleyi CCMP1516 | reverse complement strand
CGTCTGCGAAAGTTTAGATCATAGGGGGAGATAGGGGGGCCATAAAGGGAGATAGGGGGAGATATGGGGGAGGTACGGGGACCATACGGGGAGATATGGGGAGATATGGGGAAATGCGGGGAGATACGGGGAGATATCGGGGAGATACGGCGTCTCTAGCACCGACTCGAGCGCCGCGAGGGTCGCCTCGGCCTTGCCCGCCGCCGCCGCCGCCGCCATCGCCGCCGCGCCCGCGCGGATGGCCCGCTCGCGCAGCACCTGGCGGGAGATGTGGGGAGATGTGGGGAGGTGTGGGGAGGTGTGGGGAGATGTGGGCAGATATGGGGAGATATGGGGAGGTATGGGGAGATGTGGAAGAAATATGCGGCGCGCCTTGGTCTCGGGAGATATGGGGAGATATGAGGAGAGATGGGGGAGATATGGAGACATGTGCGGCGCGCCTTGGTCTCGGGAGATATGATGAGATATGGGGAGATATGGGGGAGATATGGAGACATGTGCGGCGCGCCTTGGTCTCGGGAGATATGGGGAGATATGAGGAGAGATGGGGGAGATATGGAGACATGTGCGGCGCGCCTTGGTCTCGGGAGATATGGGGAGATATGAGGAGAGATGGGGGAGATATGGAGACATGTGCGGCGCGCCTTGGTCTCGGGAGATATGGGGAGATATGAGGAGAGATGGGGGAGATATGGAGACATGTGCGGCGCGCCTTGGTCTCGGGAGATATGGCGAGATATGGGGGAGATATGGGGACATGTGCGGCGCGCCTTCGTGTCCGGCACAAGCGCCCGCACCAGAAGCGACCCTCCCGCCGCCGCAAGCAGCTCGTCGAGCAGCGCCGCGGTCGCCGCCTCGGCTTCCTCCGCCTTGCTGGCAGCGCTCGAGCGAGCGGCCGACAGGATCCTGCAACATGTGCATGTGCGTGTGCGTGTGCGTGTGCATGTGCATGTGCATGTGCATGTGCGTGTGCATGTGCATGTGCATGTGCATGTGCTTGTGCATGTGCATGTGCATGTGCATGCGCTTGTGCATGTGCGTGTGCATGTGCGTGTGCGTGTGCATGTGCATGTGCATGTGCATGCGCGTGTGCGTGGGTGGAGGCGCCGGCCTCGGGGCCCGGGGCGGCGGTGTCGTGCAGAGTGTCCAGAGCACTTCATGTGTACGATGGGGGTACGGATGCAGTGAAGACGGCGGACTACGCGCCGATTGCAGCCATATATGAACACGGCGGGGGGAGATATGGGGGGAGATATGGGGAGATATGGGGGGAGACAAGAGTGCGCCATATATGAACACGGCGGACTACGCGCCGAGTGCAGCGGAGTGCGTGCCCTCTCGATGCTTTGGAGACAAGAGTGCGTCATTCTGGTTCTAGGCGCGAGATATGGGGAGGTACGGGGAGGTACGGGGGGAGATGTGGGGGGAGATACGGGGAGATGTGGCAGAGATGGGGAGATGCGGGGAGATGTGGAGAGACACGGGGAGATGTGGGGAGATACGGGGAGATATGGGGAGATACGGGGAGATGCTCCGCTTGTTAGGGCACGAGATGCGGGGAGATATGGGGAGATACGGGGAGATGTTCCGCTTCTAGGCAGCCGCGAACCTCTCAAAGTCGGCCGGAGAGACCTTCCAGCCGGCGCCCTTGGAGGCGACCACGGCGCGCGCCTAGTGCCGGTTGTGAGCGGTGTGTGTGTGTCTGTGTCTATCTGTGCCTGTGTCGTCTGTGTGTCGCTCCAAGCCGCCATCCCCTGACTGGGGCGTCCGAGACGCTGGCTGCTCGTCATCTCGGCATCTGTCTCTCCGGTGTTCGGTGGTGAGTGTCTGTGACTGGGGGCCGCGGCAGGAAGGGGGGGGGGGGGGGGGGGAGGGGCAATCCCTCCAAGCGTTTGCCGCCAGTCCCAGCCTCTGGCTGCTCTTCCCTCTCTCTCTCGGGCTGTGTGGAGGCCCAGCTGGCGGGGTGTCCTGTGTGTGTGTGTGTGTGTGTGTGTGTGTGTGTGTGTGTGCGTGTGTGCCCAGTCCGAGCCTCTGGCTGCCCTTCCCCGTCCTCTCTATCTCGCGCGCCTTCTCGACCGCCTCAGCTTCGGGTAATCTCGGGTAATCTCGGGTAATCTCGGGTAATCTCGCGTCATCTCGCGCGCCTTCTCGACGGCCTCAGCTTCGGCCGCCGCCGCCCTCGTCGCCGCCTCGCCAGCCTCGTAGGCCGCCGAGATGCGCTCCCGCTCCTCGATGGACGCGCGGACCGCGGCGAGCTCCTACCACACCACCCACGGGACCTGAACCCACGCTGGATTCGATACTCTGGAGGTGTGGGACGCGCGCACGGCGGCGGCGAGCTCAACGCTGAGCGGCAATGGCCAAGTGCTGGGCAGTGCGGCGTGGGCGAGCGGAGACGGCAGCGCGGGCAAGATGCGATGCGATCTCTCCCCCTATCTCCCCCTCTCTCCCCTTCTCTCCCCAAACCTCCTCGCTCAGCGGCGGCCGCTCGGGGATGTCGACCTGCGGCGCGGGGTCGGGAGCGGGGGGCAGCGTCGCGGGTCGCCGCCGCGCTCGGCCGCGCGTGCGCGCCGGGGTGGGGCCGGGGCAGAGGGGTGTTTGAGGGGGGAGAGGGGGGGGGGGAGGGGGGAGGGGGGGGAGCGAGCGGTCTGCTGCCCCGCGCCTCGTGAAAGACTCGGACCGGCTTTCCGTCGGCGTCCACCTCGGGCTCGGCAACCTCCTCGACCTCGCCGGCGGGCGCCGGCGCGGCCTCATCCGCCGCCGCCGCCGCCGCCGCCTTGGGCTCCTTCTTCTTCTTCGGGGCCGGAGCCCCGCCCGCCGCCGCAAGGGCGGCGGCTGCGGCCGCCGCCTTCTTCTTTTTGGCGGCCGCCGCGTCGTCGCCACCGAGGGCTCCCTTGCCGTCGCTGGCGGCGAGCTTCTTGGCCTTCCTTTCCGCCGCCGCCTCCTTCTCCTTCTTGAGCCGCTCGCGCTCCTCCCGCTGTGCCTGCAGAGCACTCCGCTCGGCGATGGCGGCTGCATGCACCGAGGAGTCGGCAGACCGCGCCTTCATGCCGGCGGCGCCTCCTCCGCCCTGGCCCTCCTTGGCGGCCTTCTCGGCGTTCTTTTGCCGCGCCATGGCGGACTTTTGAGCGTTACCGCCACCCATTGTTGTAGTGGAGAGGCTGGAGCGTGGAGAGGCCGCGGCCGCGTCGCCGCGGCAGATGTTTTTGGAATGCCGGAAAAGAAGAAATCATCGTCAAGGTGAGGTGTGTTCTTCACCTTACTAGATGACTCCGAGGAGGACGAACCAGTGGAAATCCAGTTGTCAGATGTCACGATGCATCCGAAGGGGACCCCAGCGCCGGCATCATCCGTAGAGGCACGAGTGTTCGAAGAGAGAGTGGACCTGAGCAACAACATGACTTGGAGGCAAATGATCGGAGTGGGAGTCAGAAACGTGGTCCTTGCGCGAGGGGAGCTCGATAGACTCGAGGGGCCAGGATACGCCGCGAGGAGGACGGAGTTACGCCGAAAGGCGAAAGAAGCCGCGAGAACAAGGGACCGGCAGGCGGCGGCGTCACAGGACGAGGCAGAAGAGAACGACGCGACAGAGGAGGAAATGACAAGGGAGAGAACGACGAGAGTGGGACGACCGCGAGGTGGCATGAATTGCAGCGAGAAGCGGCGAGAGACTGCGAAGAGAGATAGGAAGAGGCAGACTCCCTAGGGTGGGCGACGGCTAGCGCACCACACACCTCTCCTTAAAATCCCTGTGTGGTGGCGGCGTGCCGTCCTCCCATCCCTCCCTTGGGTTGTCTGTTTTCTTTCTTTCTTTCTTTCACCTTACTACATACATACATACAGGTGTGTCGCTCGTGCGTGTCGTCATAATCTGTCCCGCGTCCACCCATACCGCGTTGGTGTCCAGTCCGAGCCTGGCTGTTCTTCACCTTTCTACATACATACCCGAGTACAAAGCGCGCCTCCTGCGCGCCTCTCCGAGGCGCTGCGCAGATGGTCTACGAATCATAGAGGCTCAAGTGACAAGTCCACACACACACACGCGGGGGACACACCGCGGTCACCCGCGGGTGCCATCTCGCATCTGCCATACACAAAGCATTACTCTCACGACACACGGGCAACAACAAAACAAACTCTCTCACACGGGGATCGGGTGGAGCGGCGGCGGCAGAGGCAGTGGCACGCGCGGGCGGACGGACTCGGACGGGGCGAAGCAGCGACCGCCTGGGCGGCCGCTGCTCTGTCTGCCAGAGCGCGCCGTCTGTGCGCAGCTCGAGCGCGGTCAGGTGCACAGGGAAGCGTGGCGGCGCGGGGAAACGCGGCGGCGGTGGCGAGCAGGCGAGCGGCCCGCGCGCGGCGAGGCGGACAGGTGATCGGCAGGCGGGTGATGGGCCGCAGAGTGACCGCGCCCAGCGATCGGAGGCGAGCCGATCGTCGCTCGGCCGCTGCTGACCTCGAAGGCGTGCGGAGCGCGACTGTCGTGTGTCGGGGGGCGGCCGTCAAGTGCGCGACGTACGGGTCGCTCTTCATCGGCCAGTCGAGCGGCACTCAAGTCGAGACCGAAGGAAAGCGTGACGGGTTTGAGGGATTTGAGCCAGGCACTTCGAACGCCCGTTAAATCTGCTTTGCCGTGACGAGGTTGCCACGAGCTCTACATCTCTACAGCTCTACAGCGCTCTACACTCTACATCCTCTACACCCTCCCTCAGCTGAGCTTGAGCATTGCGCAGCGCGGCTGCTGGTGCTCGAGGGCGGCCGTGCGGTGGCGTGAGGGCCTGATTGATGGTGACCTCGTCCTGCTGCATCAGCGTGCGCAGCATGCTCCCTCACGCGGTGCTGAGACATGCTGGTGGGCGACTGGCGCCAGCTTCTCAGTGCTGTCCTTGGCGTTGTGCAGCATGTCGCAATACTCCTGTAGACTCGTGGTAGACTCGTCTACCAAATGGTCTACCGTCTACCCGGTCTACCGGTAGACGGTAGACGGGCCACCCCTCAGGGTGCAACGGCCAACGCGGTCAAGCGGCTGTTCACTACCAGATGAAGGACAAGGTGCGCAACAAGCTCTGGAAGCGGCAGCACGAGGACGAGGCGAGCTGGTCGACGCGGTCGTGGCTGTCGCTGCAGGCCCAGCGCATGTCAGTCGCGCTGCAGCTCGCGGCGGCGTAAGAAAGAGATTGCCACCGAGCATCCGAGCTCAGGCTCGCCGCGGCGTCGGAGGACGCCGCCGTCGCCTAGACTCCCCTGCGTCAGCACGTGCCTCCCCGTCTTTGTACCCCGTTTGTGCCGCGTTACCCGAGTTCATTGATTGATTGATGTTCATTTAAATAATAAGAACCAGTGAAAAACCTGTGTCTTCACAGCGAGCAGTCGACCCGCACAATGCCGCACCCGCCGAGTTTGCAGCCGCGATTCATGTTCTGCACCTTCACGAGCATCCTCGCCGCGGCGACCGCGCGCCAGAGCGTCTCAAGCCCAACAGTCCGCGTCGGCGGCCCTCGTCCTCCTCCCGGATCTTGCATGCAAGACGGCGGCGGGTGGCGAGCGAACGACGCAGTCGCGGACACTTCTCGAGTCCCGACCAAGGATTCTGTCAAGAACGAGGCGCCGCCGGATGCGGCGTCCGCCCCTCTCACGATTCTTGAGGCGTCCATCGGCCTCCGCGCCCCGATCGGCCCGCCAACGACCAAGCCGACGGACGGCGGGCGAGCGGCAGCGCCCCAGCACCTCCTCTTCCTCCAGAGGGACCGGGCCGTCGATGCGCGCCTGACGGCCGCGCTGGGGGAGTTTGCGTGTCCCGCAGAGCTCCGCTCGACCCGGATCTCCGACTCGAACGCGGTCGAGTCCGATCGCTTCTCCGTCTCAAGCGGGTGCGCCGACTGGCAGCGCGCCTGCGCCTTCTTTGCCCGCGCGAACTCCTCGCTGCTCGAGGTCGGGCAGGGAGAGCTGAAGCGGGCGGAGCAGGCGCGGCGACCCGCACTGCACTTCCCACGCCGCTGCATCGGCTGCCACACCGTCACCACTCTGGCTATGCCCACCCGCAGCCGCTGCCCGGTCTGCCTGCCCTGTCTGCCCTGCATCAACACTCGCTCCTTTGGCCCCTCCAGGTGCGCACCCGCCACCCCGCCACGGCGGAACGGCGATTTTCGCTCGTGTCCGAGGAGCCACCAGGCTGCTGGGCCGCCTCTGGCAAGGCCCAGGCGTCGCTGCCCATCCCGGCCCGGTTGTCCGAGACTGAGGCGGTGCCCATGCATCTGCCGGTTCCGCCAAAGACCGAGGTGGCGGAGGATCAGCGCAGCGAGGCGTCGCTGGAGGAGCTAGCGCGGCCCGCGGAGGTCTGCGCCACTCAGATCGCCGACTCGAAGACGGTTGAGTCGACCGATCTCTTCTCCATTTCAAGTGACCTCGCCGGCTCGCGGCCACGCTGCGCCTCCTGCATCTGTGCCGACTCCTTCACGCTCGAGGTCGAGCAGGGCGAGGAGGAGAGGGCGGACCAGGCGATCCGAGCACCGCATCGCCAGCCCGTCTCCCCCCTGCCCCTGCCTGCCGCACGGCCTCCCCTGCGTGCCCTGCCAAGCCACTCGCTTCTATCACTCCTCGCGCCTCTTCGCAGCGTGCCTGGCGGACTGTCGCCCGCGCCTGCCTTTCCACAGGCCGAAATCTTCATGGCCGAGGCGGACACGGCCGGCAGCTCTCTTTGGCCCCTCCTCACGGGTGCCCTCATGGGGTGCTTGGGCGTCTCTGTCGTGGCGCTGAAGTGGAGAGGCTACAAGATGGACGGCCAGAAGCGCTCGAGGCGCGCCAAGGAGAACGAGGGCATGGCACTGACTGGCACCGCTGGCGCTTGCCGCACTCTGATCGTCTTCTTCTTCTTCTTTGTCGCAATGGTCGGCCTGTGCGGCGTGACCAACGAGGCCTCGACTGCGAGGTACACTCGGTGGCGCCGCGCCATGCCGGGTCTCCTATCCGTCAACAGCATCGTACCCGAGTCGTGTCCCGCCGACGCTGCTGGGAAGGCCCGGAGGCTGGTCGAGACGGGCCTCGTCGGCGCGGTAGCCTTGCATCTCGGCGGAATCGCCTCGCTCGAGCCATCCGCCGCCCATGTCCGCGTGGCCGCCGCCGCGCTGCTCGTCGGCAGGGCGGCCGCGTCTGCCACGGATCCATCAGGTGAGCCCCCTCCGCCCAAACCGCCGTCGCAGCCTTCTCGAGCTGGTCGAGGCTGGTCACGCGGAGCTGCCGTACTACATGCGGTCTGGTATCACCTCCTTCATCCCGACACGCTCGACGCGCCGATCGATGGAATGCCTTCCAACGGCGGCGCGCCCTTGCCGTTCCTCCACCATCTGGGCGACGCCGCACGACGCCGGCTCGACAACTCCTACATCGACCCGTCGCCGTCTCCCGAGCCGTCGCCATCACCCGAACCGTCGCCATCACCCGAACCGTCGTCATCAATCGACTTCCAGGTCACTGTGGGTGGCGGCAGCTACCCGTCCGAGGTGTCGTGGACCCTGACGTGTAGCGGCGCGTTGATCGGCAGTGGAGGGGCCCCCTACTCCGGCACCCTGTCCGCGCCGCCCGGCGAGTGTACGCTCGACATGTACGACTCGTTCGGCGACGGCTGGAACGGCGACGAGTGGGAGGGTGCGGGCTATACGTTCACGCTCGACTCCGGATCCTCCGGCAGCAAAACGTTCATCCTCGCCCCCCTCCCACCGTCCTCTCCGTCGCCGCCGTCGCTGCCCCCTCCGCCGCCGCTCTCCCCGGACTTTGTCGCCGCGGCGAGCGAGGCTAAGCTCCGCTCCCTGATCACGGAGGCTGCCTCTTCGCAAGCCGACGTGTCAATCTACTTGCCGTCCAGGGCAACCTTCAAGCTGGGCAGCCAGATCAGCTGCTCCTCCAGCATCAAGGTGACCGTCGCGAGCAGCGGCGAGGGCGCGACGCTCGACGGCCAGGAACAGACCGGGCTCTTTTCCCTCTCGGGCGGCTGCAGCCTCACCCTGCGGGGGCTGACCCTCGTCAACGGTAAGGCGGGTAGCGGCGGCGTTGTGTACGCTTACGGCGCAGGCGACGTCGAGATCATCGACTCGACGGTCAGAGACTGCAGGGCTACTGGCTACGGGGTGCGCCGCGTAGAGCTAGCCTCCCTCCAGCAGCGCCACACGGCAGCGGGGCGAGAGATGCAGAGGGCCACGGCTGCCTCACTCCGCTCTCTCCTCGCAACCGCAGTCCGGCGGCGTCGTCTACGCCAATCAGAACAGCGGTGTGGTCTCGATCATCGGCTCGGCCGTGACGAGCTGCTCTGCTCGGGTGCGCCGCGTAGAGCTAGCCGCCTCCAGCAGCGCCTCACGTTAGCGAGGCGAGAGATAGAGGGGCACGGCTGCCTCACCCCGCTCTCTCCTCGCAACCGCAGGACGGCGGCGTCGTCTACGCGTCTGCCAGCGGTGCGGTCTCGATAAGCGGCTCGACCGTGACGAGCTGCTCTGCTCGGGTGGTGCGCCGCGTAGAGCTAGCCTCCCTCCAGCAGCGCCGCACGGCAGCGGGGCGAGAGGTAGAGAGGACACGGCTGCCTCACCCCGCTCTCTCCTCGCAACCGCAGTACGGCGGCGTCGTCCGGGCCGTTAGCAGCGGTGCGGTCTCGATCATCGACTCGGATGTGTCGGACTGCAGGGCTTCCTCTGTGCGCCGCGTAGAGCTAGCCGCACTCCAGCAGCGCCGCACGAAAGCGGGGCCAGAGAGAGAGAGGGCCACGGCTGCCTCACCCCCGCTCTCTCCTCGCAACCGCAGGACGGCGGCGTCGTCTTCGCGTCTAGCAGCGGTGCAGTCTCGATCATCGGCTCGGCCGTGACGAGCTGCTCTGCTGGCTATGTGCGCCGCGTAGAGCTAGCCGCACTCCAGCAGCGCCGCACGGCAGCGGGGCCAGAGAGAGAGAGGGCCACGGCTGCCTCACTCCGCTCTCTCCTCGCAACCGCAGTACGGCGGCGTCGTCTACGCGTATGACAGCGAGTCTCTCTCCATCGCGGGTGTCGACTTCATCGACAACAGAGCGGGAGGGTCAGGCTCGGTGCTGTACCTGCTAGACCTCAACCAACGCTCCTCGATCAACGACGCCTCCTTCACCGGCAACACCGCTGGCGACGACAAGACGATACAGACAAACTCGCCGATAGACTGGGTCTGCCGCTTGGGCAGCTGGATGCCGGCCGAGGGCGCCTTTAAAGGCAACTTCAGAGCCTCGGAGTGCTACCCTTGCTCCGCTGGCTACTATGGGGCAACAAACAACCTCACCAAAGCCTCCTGCAGCGCCCAGTGCATCAGGGGCCACTTTTGCGAGGAGGGGACCGCCGACCCCGATCCCTGCCCGGTCGGCACTCGCATGCCCGCCCTCGGCGCGGCTAGCAACGAGAGCTGCATCCCGTGCGCCCCCGGCCAGCATCAGCCCCTCGCAGGAGAGGAGGAGTGCCTCACCTGCCCCGCGGGCTCCTTCTCTCCCGACGTCGGCCTCTCCGCTTGCGTCCCTTGCCCGCGCGGCGGCTACTGCGAGGAGGCGGGCGCCGCCACCCGCATGGTCTGGGAGCCGTGTCCCGCCGGCAGCTTCAACCCTGCCGACGGCTCCAACTCGAGCGCCGCGTGCGAGCTCTGCCCCGCCGGGACCGAGAGCGCAACGCGGGGCGCGGAAAGCAGAGAGACGTGCTCGCCATGTGAGCCCGGCCATTTCGCCTCCACGCCCGGCCTCTCCAAGTGCGAGCGGTGTGAGCCTGGCACATCTTCCGGCGCCGGCAGCGAGTCGTGCAGCGAGTGCGCTGCAGGCACTTACGCCGCCAACTCCGGCCAGGGCCAGTGCGTCCCTTGCCCCCACCCACTCAGCAGTGAGCGCGGCGCCGTCATCTGCTCCGTCTGCCAGAAGGACTTCTACCTGCTCCAGAGCGCCGACCCGGCCGACATCTTTTCCTTCCCGACCGACTACTGCAAGCCATGCCCGCCAAACGCCGAGTGCTCGGACGACACCACTCTCGCGACCCTCGGCGTCCCAGCCGGCTACTGGCGCGCCAGCCCCTCCTCCGCCGTGCTGACGGCGTGCCGCGACCTCGGGGGCGATAGGGCCGGCGAGGCGCGGTGCGCCGGCAACGAGCGCGGAGCCAAGCAGGCTTCTCGCCTTTTGGAGGAGGCGGGCTCGGACGAGTACTGCGCGCTTGGCTTCAAAGGCCCCGAGTGCCAGCTCTGCGCTGCGGAGAATCACCACCTCGTCGACGGCGACGAGTGCAAAGAGTGCACTCCGCGCGGCGCGGCGGCGGCACTCATCGCCGGCATCGTCTTCGGCCTCTGCGTCGCTTGCGGCCTCGCGGCGTGGGCCTATAGCATGCCGTGGCGGAAGGAGCCGTACATCGGCCCGATCCTCCGCTTCGCAGACCGCTCCGTCAAGTACTACGTCGGGGGCGGAATGACGGCCAAGGTCAAGATCCTGTTTGGCTTCTACCAGATCAGCACCGTCTTGTCCTCCACCTACTCCGCGCGGCTGCCGGACAAGTACACGAGCTGGACCGACAACTTGGCCGACGCGATTTCCATCGACTGGTCGGGCTTTTTCCTGCCGGAGCAGTGCCTCGGCTACGGTATGCGACTCCTCGCCGTCGCTCTCTCGCCCGTCGCCCTCATCGCACTGCTGATGGGAACGGGAATTGCACTGCGGCTCTACTACTGGCGTGCTGCACCGCCACCGCGCGAGAGATCGTGGTACGCGGAGGCGGCCCTCGGCCTCCTGGACTTCACGCCGGCCGGCCTCGTGCTCGTCTTCTGCTTCGTACCCTCCATCAGCGCCTCCATCTTCCGCGCGTGGAGCTGCCAGGCGCCTCCAGCTGATGACTGCCGCTGCTCACAACCCCACCCCTCAGGCCTCGCGATGTTCTGCTGATAGGCCTACACCATCTCTCCGCCGAACGAGCGCCTGGAGCAGGTCTCCTACATGCGGCAGGACGCGAGCGTCGAGTGTGGCACCGACGATCACGGTCCCATCACCGCCCTCGCCACCGGTTTCATCGTCCTCTGGCCGGTCGGCTCGCTGGTGCTCTTCACGTCGCTCCTCGCCGCTTGCTACAAGCCGCTGCAGGCCAAGTCGCCGAATGCTCTGACGCGGGCCACCGCCTTCCTGCACCGGGAGTACGAGAAGACTTGGTGCTGGTGGGAGGCGCTCGAGCTGGCGCGCAAGCTCGTGCTGACGGGCTTCGTGCTGCTGATCCCGGAGAAGAACGCGTTCCTTCGCCTCATGGTGGCGACCCTCGTCTGCTCGTGCTACGGCTTCATGCTTGCCGCCGTGCGGCCGTACAAGCGGGTCGAGGACAACGTGCTGGCCGTCGCCACGAGCCTCGTGCTCCTCCTCCTCTTCCTCGGCACCAACTGGAGCACGGTCTTCCTCGGCATCGAGGAGCGGTACCAGGGAGCCGACCCCGCCGATGTCCTCGGCTTCGGAAAGCTCAATGCGATCGTGGACATGATGATCGTCCTCGTTGTTGTTGCACTCGTGATCTTCCTAATCGGCGCCGTCGTCGCCGCCCGCCGCGTCGCCAAGGTCCCCACGATCCGCCTCGCCTCGACCAAGCAGCCCCCCGAGCTGAGCATCGGGACTGACCTCACGTGGCACCTCTTCCTCTCTCACATCTGGTGAGTCACGCAGCTAGGGAGGGTGACGAGATATCCGGACAGCACGATCCAACTCTCACCGTAACCATGCAGGTCGACCGGTCAAGACGCCGTCGGAAACATCAAGAGCGAGCTCCAGCTGCTGCTGCCGGACATCAAGATCTTCCTAGACGCGCGCACACGCTCAGCCGCGCTGCGTACGGCGACACAGTCCTCTGACCTCGCTCGTCGTGCGCTGTCAGGTGGACGATCTAAAGGATATCGGGGCGCTCGAGGACTACATCCAACGCTCGCAAGTGATCCTCTTCTTCCTTTCGCGTGGTTACTTCCGCTCTCAGGCGCGCTCTCGCCGCCGCCCTGTCCCTCCCTCGGGATCCTTTGGCTCTCAACGCACCCGAGTCTGCTGCAACCCTCGACACTCCCCTCGTCTCACCGCCCGCCTGCTCGCGTGCCACCAGAACTGCCTTCGCGAGATCCGCTCGTCGCTCGAGCAGAGCAAGCCGATCGTCCTCGTCCAAGAGGCGGACCCTGACAAGGGCGGCGGGACGCTGCAGGCGTTGCGCGGCGAGTGCCCCGACGACCTGCAGCAGGACATCTTTGAACAGGGCTGGACGCACACCGTGTGGATGCGAATTGAGGAGTATCAACGCGTCTCGCTCAAGACAATCGCCGAGGCGCAGCGGGACACAGAGCCAGCCGCAGTCCTCTCGCCCCCCACCCCGAGACCTCAGCTCCGGCGCCCTTGAACCGCAGGCGGTGCTCCTCTGCTCGCCCAACTACGCGAACCAGACCTCCCTCCCGCTCTGCGTGCCGGGCGAGCCCGAGAGCCAGTTGCTCGCCTTTTCCAAACAGACCACGCTCTGGGCTTCGCCGGCCAACGCGGGCGCCATGGAGCTGGCCAACGAGATTGCCGCCACTTTCCCGAACCTCACCGTCTCCACCGCCGAGGCGCCCGGGCCAGCGACGCACATGCTGCTCTACCTCAACGAGGACAGCTTCGTCAGCGACGCGCGGCTGGCCGAGCAGGTCAAGCAGGCGCGCCAGGACAGGCTGAAGATCGTCATGGCGCACGAGAACGACCCGGGCCTCGGCGGCTGCCCCTTCTCGAGGTTCTTCGAAGTCACGCCGCAGGAGCGGGCTGGGGTTGGGTCATGATGCACTCCATCTCAGACGCTTAATCGCCCCCCCCCACCCGCGTACCCTCCCTTGCAGGAGCTCATCGCCGGCGGGCTCTACAAGAGCCTGGCACGCTCGTGCTTCCCGGGGCGCCACCACCCGGCGCGCGTTTTGTCTCCCCCACATCTCGCCTTGCGCACCGGCGGTACACTCACCAGCCAGGGCGCTCCGTCCGCAGGTGTCGCTCGCGCTTCTGGCAAAGGACCTCGGCGCGACTCCCGCTCGGTCGGGCAGCGTCGCAAGGATGAGACGCCTCTCGGCCAGCATCGCCGAAGGTAGCAGCCGGCTCGTTCGCAGCCGCAGCTCTGCGACGATAACCACCGCGGGCGACGGCTCTGGAGGCGAGGCGACGGTCTCGGTGGACTCGGAGGAGTCGGCGGTCTCGGTGGAGGCGGTGCAGGAGCATGTCTAACCTTGGCGGCTGCACACACGGCAAACGCCATCTTGAGCAATTCACACGAGCATGCACCAGCGACCCGCGGGGCCGGGGAGGCGGGGAGGCGCGTGCCGCATCGCCGACCCCCACGGGTCTGGGTCCATATCCGTCGCGCGCTCTCGCACTGGGGGCTTTCGCGCAGGAGCGGAACTGCTGCGCGGCGCGCCTTTCTCGGGAGAGGCGTGGTTGGGAGGAGGGAGTGAGGGCGGGGCGGATCACATGTACAGCTGAGGCGCCGGGGCAATAGTTGCCTGCGAGGCGTCTCGCGCGCTAGCCAGGAGCGGCGGGCAGCGCTGTGGGTCCTGGAGATCGAGAAGGGATCTGAAGGGTGGGGGCGGAGGGGAGAGACCACGACTAGTCCCACGTACAGTAGTGAGAGAGTCTCGCATGGTGCGCACAGCTCTAGACAGCGCGCGTCGTTGCATTTTCTTGAGTGGGATGAGGGAACAACGAAAAAATGACAACGCTCTCTCGCTCACGCTCTCTCGCTGGCCTCTGGGCTCTGGCAGACCCGGACCGCCTCTCTCTCTCTCTGGTCTGACGCGGACTCAAACGGCAGATAAAGCCGTATGCCTCACAGTGTGTTCTCATCTTGGAGTTCCGCCACGCCTCGCTGAAGCCCCGCGCCTCCACGGCCGCGTCTCCTGCCAGAACATTTGCACCGGGCGGCGAGACGCCCTAGCTGGATCGTCGATCCAACGCCCCCCAACCCACCCCAACCCGCCAACCACCCACGGGCCGGCGTCCTAGATGCGGTGTCCGCCGCCAGCGTTGGAGAGGAGCAGCACGCCCTTCTTGCCCTTGCCCCCCTTGCTCGGCCGGCCGCTCGGCGGCACCGCCGAGGACGCGGCGGCCCACGACGCGGCGAGCTCCGGTGGCACCTAGTGGTAGAAGTGGGCAAGCCTTGCTTCCAAGATCGGACCCCGAGCTCCACTCACTCAGGTCAAACTCGGGGCGGCGCCTCCCGTCATCTCCCACATCTCCCCATCCCTCCCCACATCTCCCCATATCTCCCCATATCTCCCAAACTCGGGGCGGCGCCTCCTCCTCGCCGTCGTCGCCGCCGCCGCCGGCGGCAGCGGAGGCGGAGGCGGAGGAGGACGAGACAGTCAAAGCTAAAGCTGCCGCGGAGGCCGCCCGCGGCTGCGAGTCGTGAAGGAGCGAGGCGCCGCCAGTGCGCACGGCCGACGCCGGCGGGAGCAGAGGCGCCGCGAGCGGCGGCGGCGAGGCCGCTGGCGCGGAGGTTGGCGACCTGGCAACAACGAAACACAACCATGGTGCGTGAGTGTTAGATTTGTTTTGGCACTGCTTGGGCTCTCTCTGCCCCCCCCCCCCCCCTCTCTCTGCGACCTGGCCGCCCACGCGCCCTGCGGCAGCGGCGACGGCGCCGCGCCGGGCAAGCCTCCAGAGCAGGGGGGCGAGCCGAGGCCGCGAGAGCCTGAAGTTTGTGAATCCGCCAACTTCAGGGCGGGGCTGCGGTCTCGTGCAGTCCATTCAGAGCACGTCGTGAAGACGACGAGGCTACGAGTGCAGTGACTACAGCGGAGTACGGTCGAGCACAGTTGAGTCCGTGTCCTCTCGAGCGCTACTTGGGATGCAAGAATGCGGCTCCCGCTTCTAGAGGCGCGAGAGCCGTCGAGACCCCGCGACGGGGGAGAGCCTAATCTCGGGCAATCTCGCGTGATCTCGGGTCACCTCGGGCAACCTCGGGTATTCTCGGCCCCGCGACGTGAACAGAAGACCTGACGCGGCGAAGCCCCAGCGAGACATGCTCGCGAACGTCGGCCCGGCGGCGGCGGCCTGCTGCGCTTGCCACGCCGCCGCGTAGACTCCGTCCACCTGCGCGGCAGGGGCGTGGGGGCGTGATGCGGGCGTCTCCTGGCCGCCACTCATTACTCATCGCGATCTCTCCATCTCTCCCCCAGATCTCCCCACCTCTCCCCACCTCTCCCCACATCTCCCCATATCTCCCCACCTCTCCCCACCTCTCCCCATCTCTCCCCACATCTCCCCACATCTCCCCATCTCTCCCCCGTCTCTCCCCCAGATCTCCCCACATCTTCCCATCTCTCCCCATCTCTCGCCGCCCTCGCAGGAGTCGCTTAGGCGGCTCCCGTGGTGTACCTGTGTTAGTGCCAGTGTGTGGTGGTGATTGGAGTGGTCTGACCAGCGAGTTGGCAAGTCGAGGCCCTCCGTAGGCTCGTGAGGCGTCCCTCTTCCCTCGTTTGCAGAGCAGTCATTAACCTCACATCCAGGGCCGGGGAGCTGAGAAGCGCACCCAGCGGGCCGGATGATCGGTATCGGAAAAGAAAGAAAGAAAACAGACAACCCAAGGGAGGGATGGGAGGACGGCACGCCGCCACCACACAGGGATTTAAGGAGAGGTGTGTGATGCGCTAGCCGTCGCCCACCCTAGGGGGAGTCTGCCTTTTCCTATCTCTCTTCGCAGTCTCTCGCCGCTTCTCGCTGCAACCTTCATGCCACCTCGCGGTCGTCCCACTCTCGTCGTTCTCTCCCATCGGCATCGGGTTACGGGCTACTCGAGTAGCGCTGAGTTTTTCTCGCGCGACCTATGGAGACCCAGCCAGAGGCAAGCGTGGGCGCTGCCCAAGCGGATCGCCGGCAACTAGTGCCGCCCGCGCCTGGCGCGACCGCCTTCAAGCGCGGGCGGCCCGTGACTTTGCTCCATCAAACGGGACAAGGCAAAAACACAGTTGCACAGATACATGCCGGCGGCGCGACTCCCCCCCGCAGATCGTCCTCAGTGGGGGAGACCGCGACACCGGTGACGGAGCGCAGTTGGGAGTGTCTTCGGCTCACGCCAGGGCGCTCGTTGCTCCTCCGTCTCTTTGTATCTTCCATACTGCATTTATCAGAAGACGTATGGTTCTTGCACTTGTGCAAGATTGGGCGTCTTCTGCCGCAGTCCCTTTGATGGGAGGCCCCAGGGTGGGGGCCACCTCGAACCCCCGGCCAGGGATTCGAGCGGAGGGTGCCCCGGATTCATCTATCCGTTGGGCCCCGGTACATTCATTAGAACTGATCACTTTGCGCAGCAGCCGTCCCTTCGCCGACTGGACGGCAGTGCGCTGCGTTGTCGCTCTGTCGTGCACGCTCTCGTGCCTCGTTGTTGTGACCCACCCTGTCCCACCCGTGTGTGATCAGTGTCTACGGAGGGAGTGTCTTCGGCTCACGCCAGGGCGCTCGTTGCTCCTCCGTCTCTTTGTATCTTCCATACTGCATTTATCAGAAGACTCGAGTACCCCGGAGTTTTTCTCGCTGTCGCGAGAGCCTTTTGTCGTGACATTCTCGCTGTTCGCGGCGAGGAGGGCGCGACGGCGCGACGGCTGGCGGCAGGTAATGCAGCAGCACACGCAGCAGCGACGGCTTGGCCGTGGGAGGAGCGGCCGGCACGGGCGCGGCCGAGGCAGGCAGAGCAAAGACGGCGTCGACGCGGAGGGGGCTTCCGAGACGGACGTCGGACTGTGGAACTGCGAAGCGTGCACGTATTTCAACGCGGCATGGCGACGGCGGTGCGAGATGTGTGGCACCGCAGCCCGCAGTGGGAACGGCGGCGGCACTGGCGGCGGCGGCACTGGCGGCGGCGGCACTGCCGCCGGCGGCGGTGGCAACGCTCGGAACCTGAGGCGGGCGCAGCGGGAGGCGGGAGCCGCGCTGCTGGCGTTCACCCACGCGCCTCGAGAGGCGGCGCCCGCTCGGACGCCTGCGCGGCGCGCCGCCGCCAAGCTGCCGCGCCCCGTCGCCAAGATGCGCTTCCTGAGGGCGCACTACCACCTGCTCTGCCCCGTGGCGAGCGGCGAGGCACGTGCGTCGGTCGGCTGGGAGGACTGCAGGGCGGCGAGGCTGAGCAGCCCAGAAGCGGAACATCTCGCTCCACACCCTTACCTCCCCCCCCGCATCTCTCCATCTCTGGCAGCACGGACGCGCTGAGCAGCGCAGAAGCGGAGCCAATAGTAGGCACTCTTGTATCCCAACAAGCGCTCGAGCCCAGCGTGGGTTCAGTCCCGTGGGGGGTGCGGTAGTGGGTTCAGTCCCGTGGTGGGTGTGGTAGTGGGTTCAGTCCCGTGGGAGGTGCGGTAGTGGGTTCAGTCCCGTGGGAGGTGCGGTAGTAGGCTGAGCACCTCCGAGGAGGTGCAGTGCCCGATCTGCCTCGTCGCGCCGGCAGCTGCGCCGCAGGTGGCCACCCCACCACGCCCTCCGCCCTGTGGGCCCTGCCTCATGTCAACCTACTGAGAGAACTATACCAACTCTCCTTCCTTCCCGCCGCCAGCCCGTGCGGTACTGCATTTGGCGTCCTGCGGCCACACCACCCTCCGCCTGCCCTAGTCAGAGTTGACTACTCAACCCCCCTCAAGGTTGCCTCCTGCGGCCACATCCTCTGCCTGCCTTGTGCGCTGCGGCTCCACGCCGCCACCGTCGACGAGGAGCGCGCGCGCAAGTCACCGCACCACCCAAAGGACCGAACCCACGCCGGATTCGACCGCTCTGGCGGTATGGGAGTAGGGGCGCGTCTGCAAGTGCCCCGTCTGCGCCGACGCCCTCCACGTGTCGGAGCTGCGCACCGTGCGGCTGCGCCTGTCGGGGAGGCGAGGGCGGCGGGCGAAGTCCTCGAGCACTTGCCGAGTATGGTGGATAGGTGCTGCTGCTCTCTGTCCGGGAGGTGAGGGCGGGAGGCGTCGCCACCTTCCGACGGCTCCCGCTGCCAGCGCCGCGCCGCCGCGGCGGGCCGCCGCCACCCAAGGTCTACGCCGATGTGTCTTCGGTGCCAGCCCTCGTGTGCGGCACGGTGTCGGAGGTGCGCTGCTTCCTCCCCTTCCCCGCCTGCCTCGGATCTACGTTCGGGTCTATCTCGGATCTACCTCGGGTCTACCTCTGATTGATCTCGGGTCTATCTCGGATCCTTACCTCGGGTCTACCTCGCATCTACTAATTGCAAGGTCCGCTGCTTCGCCTCCGCCCTCGACGCGCCCCTCTCGCAGCTCCGCGCCGCCGAGGCTGCGTTGGTGCTACCGACGCCCGCGACACAGCCCACAACGCCGCCCGCAACGTTGCCCGCAACGCCGCCCGCACCGCCGTCCTCGGCATTGCCCTCACCCGCCGCCGGCGCGCCGCCTCTTGCGGCCGGCGACCTCGCGGCGACGATGCAGCTCGAGGCGCGAGATGCGCCGAGATTGCCCCGAGATCACGCGAGGTCACCCGAGATGAGGCGAGATCACCCGAGATCACCCGAGATCACCCGAGATCACTTTAGTTGAGGCGAGAGGAGCTGAGGTCGCCCGAGATGAGCCGAGATTAGGAAGGAGACGATTTCCGGCTCTCGAGATGACCCGAGATGGCCCGAGATGGCCCGAGATGCTCCGAGGTGAGGCGAGGTGCTCCGAGGGCAGGCGGAGGAGGAGCTGCGGTACGTGCGGCTTGCGATCGAGGAGCTGTCCCGCCGGCTGACGGCGTGTCTATACCTCTCTCTCTCTCTCTCTCTCTCTCTCTCTCTCTCTCTCTCTCTCTCTCTCTCTCTCCCTCTCCCTCTCCCTCTCCCCCCTCCCCGCTCTATCCCTCCCTCCCGGTCGGACCCTTCTCGGAACTGTCCCGGCAGGCGTGGGCCGCGCCACCCGAGGAGCACAAGCGGCGCGAGGAGCGAAACAGCCGTTCCCCGCGCGTCTCTGGCTCCGGCCTGCCTGCGCCCCATACCTGCAGGAGCCTCGAACCCAGCGTGGGTTCAGTCCTGCGGGTGGTGCGGTAGTAGGCGTGTCGGAGAGCGAGGGAGAGGGCGAGGGCGAGGGCGAGGGCGAGGGGCCGCACGCGCTGCAGGAGGCGAGCGGCAGCGCGACGTTTGCAGACCCGCTCAGCGCGCGGATGCTGCTGCAGCAGTTTGGGTCGTGGAGGGCGGTGCCGGAGGAGGTGGGGGCGACAGTCACAGAGGTGCAGAGCAGACGAAGCAGAGCACACGCAGCTGAACACACGCCGCGAACCCACATCGCGTGTCCTCGATCGAGCCTCCCACATCGAAGGGTCGGAGATCGGAGGAGATCGAGATTGCAGGAGATCGAGCGCCGGTCGCGAGAGTTGCCCTTCGTGTGTGGAGGAGTTATCCCTCCCCCCCCCCCCTCCCTCCCCCTCCCCTCCCCACCTCCCCCCCCCTCCCCTTCCCTTCCCTTAGGTGCGTGCGGTGCGGCAGGATGAGGCGACCCGGCGGCGGTACAAGGGGACGGCGCACTTGCCAGACGGCGCCGCGTCCCGTCTCTCGCCCGTCGCTCATTATTGGAGGACGTAGTCTCACAGCAGTTGTTTTAGCTCTGTTGTTCTAGGCGCCACAGTTTGGCTAGAAACCATCGGTTATTCAGTGCGTAGTGCTCGTCAATCACCATCGTTATTAACAGGCGCCACACTTTGGCTCGCCCCTCACCGTGTTCACAAGTATCATAGTTCATCACCATCGTTATTAACAGGCGCCACGCTTTGGCTCGCCCCTCGCCGTGTTCACAGGTATCATAGTTCATCACCATCGTTATTAACAGGCGCCACACTTTGGCTCGCCCCTCACCGTGTTCACAGGTGTCATAGCTCATCACCATCGTTATTAACAGGCGCCACGCTTTGGCTCGCCCATCACCGTGTTCACAAGTATCATAGTTCATCACCATCGTTATTAACAGGCGCCACGCTTTGGCTCGCCCATCACCGTGTTCACAAGTATCATAGTTCATCACCATCGTTATTAACAGGCGCCACGCTTTGGCTCGCCCATCACCGTGTTCACAGGTATCATAGTTCATCACCATCGTTATTAACAGGCGCCACGCTTTGGCTCGCCCATCACCGTATTCACAGGTATCATATAGTTCATCACCATCATTGTCAGCAGGCGCCGCGTTCCGGCTGGCCGAGCTGGACTTGTCGGAGGTCGTGTCTGCGGAGGTGATGGCCACTTTCGAGCCCGAGCTACGCAAGCGCGCGGAGCGGCGGCGGAGGGAGGCGGAGCAGGAGCGCCGTGCCGCCGCCGCGGCGGAGAAGGCGGAGAAGGCGGCGCGGAAGCAGCACAGCCGGTCGCGGCTGGCGCTCGAGCTCCCGCGATCTCCTCGCATCTCCCCGCATCTCCGCCGCATCTCGAGGCGTAGGTCGCGGCTGGCGCTCGAGCTTCTGCGCGCGAGCGGGCGGCCGATCTCGCACGAGGAGGCGCCGCGCATCGAGGTGCGAGAGATGGGGGAGATGTGGGGAGATGTGGGGAGATCTGGGGGAGAGATGGGGGAGAGATCGCGATGAGTAATGAGTGGCGGCCAGGAGACGCCCGCATCACGCCCCCCACGCCCCTGCCGCGCAGGTGGACGGCGTCTACGCGGCGGCCTGGCAAGCGCAGCAGGCCGCCGCCGCCGGGCCGACGTTCGCGAGCATGTCTCGCTGGGGCTTCGCCGCGTCAGGTCTTCTTTTCACGTCGCGGGGCCGAGAATACCCGAGGTTGCCCGAGGTGACCCGAGATCACGCGAGATTGCCCGAGATTAGGCTCTCCCCCGTCGCGGGGCGTCGACGGCTCTCGCGCCCCTAGAAGCGGAACATCTCCCCGCATCTCCCCATATCTCCCGACATCTCCCCGTATCTCCCCGCATCTCCCCGCATCTCCCCGTATCTCCCCGTATCTCGTGCCCTAGAAGCGGGAGCCGCATTCTTGCATCCCAGCCAGCGCTCGAGAGGACACGGACTCAACTGTGCTCGACCGTACTCCGCTGTAATCACTGCGCTCGTAGCCTCGTCGTCTTCACGACGTGCTCTGAATGGACTGCACGAGACCGCAGCCCCGCCCTGAAGTTGGCGGATTCACCGACTTCAGGCTCTCGCGGCCTCGGCTCGCCCCCCTGCTCTGGAGGTTTGCCCGGCGCCGCGCCGTCGCCGCTGCCGCAGGGCGCGTGGGCGGCCAGGTCGCAGAGAGAGAGAGAGAGAGAGGGAGAGGGGGGGGGGGGGGGGCAGAGAGAGCCCAAGCAGTGCCAAAACAAACCTGACACTCACGCACCATGGTTGTGTTTCGTTGTTGCCAGGTCGCCAACCTCCGCGCCAGCGGCCTCGCCGCCGCCGCTCGCCGCGCCTCTGCTCCCGCCGGCGTCGGCCGTGCGCATTGGCGGCGCCTCGCTCCTTCACCACTCGCAGCCGCGGGCGGCCTCCGCGGCAGCTTTAGCTTTGACTGTCTCGTCCTCCTCCGCCTCCGCCTCCGCTGCCGGCGGCGGCGGCGGCGACGACGGCGAGGAGGAGGCGCCGCCCCGAGCTTGGAAGATATGGGGAGATATGGGGAGATATGGGGAGACATGGGGAGATGTGGGAGATGACGGGAGGCGCCGCCCCGAGTTTGACCTGAGTGAGTGGAGCTAGGGGTCCGATCTTGGAAGCAAGGCTTGCCCACTTCTACCACTAGGTGCCACCGGAGCTCGCCGCGTCGTGGGCCGCCGCGTCCTCGGCGGTGCCGCCGAGCGGCCGGCCGAGCAAGGGGGGCAAGGGCAAGAAGGGCGTGCTGCTCCTCTCCAACGCTGGCGGCGGACGCCGCATCTAGGACGCCGGCCCGTGGGTGGGTGGCGGGTTGGGGTGGGTTTGGGGGGGCGTTGGATCGACGATCCAGCTAGGGCGTCTCGCCGCCCGGTGCAAATGTTCTGGCAGGAGACGCGGCCGTGGAGGCGCGGGGCTTCAGCGAGGCGTGGCGGAACTCCAAGATGAGAACACACTGTGAGGCATACGGCTTTATCTGCCGTCTGAGTCCGCGTTTATCGTCAGACCAGAGAGAGAGAGAGGCGGTCCGGGGAGCGGGGTCTGCCAGCGAGTGCAGACTGAGAGAGAGCGCGTGAGCGATGAGCGGTGTCATTTTGTTTTCGTTGTTCCCTCATCCCACTCAAGAAAATGCAACGACGCGCGCTGTCTAGAGCTGTGCGCACCATGCGAGACTCTCACTACTGTACGTGGTCTCTCCCCTCTGCCTCCACCCTTCAGATATCCCTTCGCTCGATCTCCAGGACCCACAGCGCTGCCCGCCGCTCCTGGCTAGCGCGCGAGACGCCTCGCAGGCAACTATTGCCCCGGCGCCTCAGCTGTACATGTGCATCCCCCGCCCTCCCTCCCTCCTCCCAACCACGCCTCTCCAGAGAACAGCGCGCCGCGCAGCAGTTCCGCTCCTGCGCGAAAGCCCCCAGTGCGAGAGCGCGCGACGGATATGGACCAAGACCCGTGGGGTCCCCGATGCGGCACGCGCCTCCCCGCCTCCCCGGCCCCACGGGTCGCTGGTGCATGCTCATGTGAATTGCTCAAGATGGCGTTTGCCGTGTGTGCAGCCGCCAAGGTTAGACATGCTCCTGCACCGCCTCCACCGAGACCGCCGACTCCTCCGAGTCCACCGAGACCGTCGCCTCGCCTCCAGAGCCGTCGCCCGCGGTGGTTATCGTCGCAGAGCTGCGGCTGCGAACGAGCCGGCTGCTACCTTCGGCGATGCTGGCCGAGAGGCGTCTCATGCTTGCGACGCTGCCCGACCGAGCGGGAGTCGCGCCGAGGTCCTTTGCCAGAAGCGCGAGCGACACCTGCGGAATTGAGCGCCCTGGCTGGTGAGTGTACCGCCGGTGCGCAAGGCGAGATGTGGGGGAGACAAAACGCGCGCCGGGTGGTGGCGCCCCGGGAAGCACGAGCGTGCCAGGCTCTTGTAGAGCCCGCCGGCGATGAGCTCCTGCAAGGGAGGGTACGCGGGTGGGGGGGGCGTTTAAGCGTCTAAGATGGAGTGCATCATGACCCAACCCCAGCCCGCTCCTGCGGCGTGACTTCGAAGAACCTCGAGAAGGGGCATCCGCCGAGCGCGGGGTCGTTCTCGTGCGCCATGACGATCTTCAGCCTGTCCTGGCGCGCCTGCTTGACCTGCTCGGCCAGCCGCGCGTCGCTGACGAAGCTGTCCTCGTTGAGGTAGAGCAGCATGCGCGTCGCTGGCCCGGGCGCCTCGGCGGTGGAGACGGTGAGGTTCGGGAAAGTGGCGGCAATCTCGTTGGCCAGCTCCATGGCGCCCGCGTTGGCCGGCGAAGCCCAGAGCGTGGTCTGTTTGGAAAAGGCGAGCGACTGGCTCTCGGGCTCGCCCGGCACGCAGAGCGGGAGGGAGGTCTGGCTCAGATAGTTGGGCGAGCAGAGGAGCACCGCCTGCGGTTCAAGGGCGCCGGGGCTGAGGTCTCGGGGTGGGGGGCGAGAGGACTGCGGCTGGCTCTGTGTCCCGCTGCGCCTCGGCGATGGTCTTGAGCGAGACGCGTTGATACTCCTCAATTCGCATCCACACGGTGTGCGTCCAGCCCTGTTCAAAGATGTCCTGCTGCAGGTCGTCGGGGCATTCGCCGCGCAGCGCCTGGAGCGTCCCGCCGCCCTTGTCAGGGTCCGCCTCTTGGACGAGGACGATCGGCTTGCTCTGCTCGAGCGACGAGCGGATCTCGCGAAGGCAGTTCTGGTGACAAGCAGGCGGGCGGGCGGTGAGACGAGGGGAGTGTCGAGGGTTGCAGCAGACTCGGGTGCGTTGAGAGCCAAAGGATCCCGAGGGAGGGACAGGGCGGCGGCGAGAGCGCGCCTGAGAGCGGAAGTAACCACGCGAAAGGAAGAAGAGGATCACTTGCGAGCGTTGGATGTAGTCCTCGAGCGCCCCGATATCCTTTAGATCGTCCACCTGACAACGCACGCCGAGCGAAGTCAGAGGACTGTGTCGCCGTACGCAGCGCGGCTGAGCGTGTGCGCGCGTCTAGGAAGATCTTGATGTCCGGCAGCAGCAGCTGGAGCTCGCTCTTGATGTTTCCGACGGCGTCTTGACCGGTCGACCTGCATGGTTACGGTGAGAGTTGGATCGTGCTGTCCGGATATCTCGTCACCCTCCCTAGCTGCGTGACTCACCAGATGTGAGAGAGGAAGAGGTGCCACGTGAGGTCAGTCCCGATGCTCAGCTCGGGGGGCTGCTTGGTCGAGGCGAGGCGGATCGTGGGGACCTTGGCGACGCGGCGGGCGGCGACGACGGCGCCGATTAGGAAGATCACGAGTGCAACAACAACGAGGACGATCATCATGTCCACGATCGCATTGAGCTTTCTGAAGCCGAGGACATCGGCGGGGTCGGCTCCCTGGTACCGCTCCTCGATGCCGAGGAAGATGGTGCTCCAGTTGGTGCCGAGGAAGAGGAGGAGGAGCACGAGGCTCGTGGCGACGGCCAGCACGTTGTCCTCGACCCGCTTGTACGGCCGCACGGCGGCAAGCATGAAGCCGTAGCACGAGCAGACGAGGGTCGCCACCATGAGGCGAAGGAACGCGTTCTTCTCCGGGATCAGCAGCACGAAGCCCGTCAGCACGAGCTTGCGCGCCAGCTCGAGCGCCTCCCACCAGTACCAGGTCTTCTCGTACTCCCGGTGCAGGAAGGCGGTGGCCCGCGTCAGAGCATTCGGCGACTTGGCCTGCAGCGGCTTGTAGCAGGCGGCGAGGAGCGACGTGAAGAGCACCAGCGAGCCGACCGGCCAGAGGACGATGAAACCGGTGGCGACGTCGGTGATGGACTCGTGATCCTCGGTGCCGCACTCGACGCTCGCGTCCTGCCGCATGTAGGAGACCTGCTCCAAGCGCTCGTTCGGCGGAGAGATGGAGTAGGCCTATCAGCAGAGCATGCCTGAGGGGGTGGGGCTGTGAGCAACGGCAGTCATCAGCTGGAGGCGCCTGGCAACTCCACGCGCGGAAGATGGAGGCGCTGATGGAGGGTACGAAGCAGAAGACGAGCACGAGGCCGGCCGGCGTGAAGTCGAGGAGGCCGAGGGCCGCCTCCGCGTACCACGATCTCTCGCGCGGTGGCGGTGCAGCACGCCAGTAGTAGAGCCGCAGCGCAATTCCCGTTCCCATCAGCAGTGCGATGAGGGCGACGGGCGAGAGAGCGACGGCGAGGAGTCGCATACCGTAGCCGAGGCACTGCTCCGGCAGGAAAAAGCCCGACCAGTCGATGGAAATCGCGTTGGCCAAGTTGTCGGTCCAGCTCGTGTACTTGTCCGGCAGCCGCGCGGAGTAGGTGGAGGACAAGACGGTGCTGATCTGGTAGAAGCCAAACAGGATCTTGACCTTGGCCGTCATTCCGCCCCCGACGTAGTACTTGACGGAGCGGTCTGCGAAGCGGAGGATCGGGCCGATGTACGGCTCCTTCCGCCACGGCATGCTATAGGCCCACGCCGCGAGGCCGCAAGCGACGCAGAGGCCGAAGACGATGCCGGCAATGAGTGCCGCCGCCGCGCCGCGCGGAGTGCACTCTTTGCACTCGTCGCCGTCGACGAGGTGGTGATTCTCCGCAGCGCAGAGCTGGCACTCGGGGCCTTTGAAGCCAGGCGCGCAGTACTCGTCCGAGCTCGCCTCCTCCAAAAGGCGAGAAGCCTGCTTGGCTCCGCGCTCGTTGCCGGCGCACCGCGCCTCGCCGGCCCTATCGCCCCCGAGGTCGCGGCACGCCGTCAGCACGGCGGAGGAGGGGCTGGCGCGCCAGTAGCCGGCTGGGACGCTGAGGGTCGCGAGCGAGGTGTCGTCCGAGCACTCGGCGTTTGGCGGGCATGGCTTGCAGTAGTCGGTCGGGGAGGAGAAGATGTCGGCCGGGTCGGCGCTCTGGAGCAGGTAGAAGCCCTTCTGGCAGACGGAGCAGATGACGGCGCCGCGCTCACTACTGAGGGGGTGGGGGCAAGGGACGCACTGGCCCTGGCCGGAGTTGGCGGCGTAAGTGCCTGCAGCGCACTCGCTGCACGACTCGCTGCCGGCGCCGGAAGATGTGCCAGGCTCACACCGCTCGCACTTGGCGAGTCCAGGCGTGGCGGCGACGGAGCCCGGCGAGCACTCTGTCGGCGGCGCAGCCCCGCCGCCGCACGACGAGCCCGCCGGACAGTCGAAGCAGTCGGGCAGGCCGTCGCCGTCGGTGATGCTGGCGTATGTACCAGGCTCGCACGCCGCAGGCAGCTCGAGCGACGCGCCGACGGGACAGAAGCTGCCAAGCCCGCACCGGATGCAGCCGGCAGCGCCGATGGCGTTCTGGTAGGATCCCGCCTTGCACGGCTCGCACTCGGCGTTGCGCGAACCGGCAGCAAAGGTGCCGGAGCGACAGCTTTTGCACGTGCCGCTGCTATTAGCTCCTGAAGACGGGCTAAAGGTACCAGGGGGGCACTGCTGACAGGCATCTGGTGAGCTGCTGCCCGTCTTCTCGTTGTAGCTCCCCGCAGGGCAGGGCGTGAAGCCGCCGCCACAGTCGTCTGTGACTTCGCAGTACCCACCCGCGGCGCACAAATCGCACGACGTCTGGCCGCGCTCCGGCTGGAACTCGCCAGCAGGGCACTGCATGCACGCAGCCTGGCCGGTGAGGTTCTGGTACTGCCCTGCGGCACAGTCGAATGGCCGGACGGTGCCTGCATTCGGGCAGAAGCTTCCCGCGGGGCAGTCGGTGCAGCCGGTGGCGTTGAGCTGATCGGCGAACGTGCCAGGAGGACACGCGTCGCAGGGACGGTCCGCGCCGGCTGTGGACTGGCTCGTCCCCGGAGAGCAAGGGAGGCACGACTCGGCACTGGCTGCGCCTATCGCGGGCATGTAGAAGCCCGGAGCACACGGGAGCGGTTCCGCGGTGCCCTTGGGACAAAAGTGGCCTCGCTTACACGCACCTTCGCAGGAGGAGTTGGTGAGGCCGCTCATGTTCCCGTAGTAGCCAGCGGAGCAAGGGTAGCACTCCGGGGCGCTGAAGTCGCCCTTAAAGGCGCCCTCGGTCTGCATCCAGCTGCCCAAGCGGCAGTCCCAATCTATCGGCGAGTCGGTCTGTATCGTCTTGCCGTTGCCGTCGCCAGCGGTGTTGCCGGTGAAGGAGGCGTCGATGATCGAGGAGCGTTGGCGGAGTTTGTCCAGGTACAGCACCGAGGCTGAGTGCGCTCTGTTGTCGATGAAGTCGACACCCGCGATGGAGAGGGACTCGCTGTCATCAGCGTAGACAACGCCGCCGAACTGCGGTTGCGAGGAGAGAGCGGGGTGAGGCAGCCGTGGCCCTCTCCATCCCTCGCCTCGCTGCCGTGCGGCGCTGCTGGAGGCTGCTAGCTCTACGCGGCGCACAGAGCGAGCAGAGCAGCCCGTCACGGTCGAGCCGCTTATCGAGACCGCACCGCTGTCCTCCACCCTGACGACGCCGCCGCGCTGCGGTTGCGAGGAGAGAGCGGGGTGAGGCAGCCGTGGCCCTCTCTCTCTCTGGCCCCGCTGCCGTGCGGCGCTGCTGGAGTGCGGCTAGCCTTACGCGGCGCACCAAGCCAGCCGAGCAGCTCGTCACGCTCGAGCCGATTATCGAGACCGCACCGCTGCCCTCCGCGTAGACGACGCCGCCGGACTGCGGTTGCGAGGAGGGAGCAGGGTGAGGCCAGCCGCGGCCCTCTACATCTCTCGCCTCGCTGCCGTGCGGCGCTGCATGGGCGCGGCTAGCTCTACGCGGCGCACAATAGCAGAGCAGCCCGACACATCCGTATCGATGATCGAGACCGCACCGCTGCTAGACGCGTAGACGACGCCGCCGGCCTGCGGTTGCGAGGAGAGAGCGGGGTGACGCAGCCGTGGCCCTCTGCATCTCTCGCCTCGCTGCCGTGCGGCGCTGCTGGAGTGCGGCTAGCTCTACGCGGCGCACATAGCCAGCCGAGCAGCTCGTCATGTTCGAGCCGATTATCGAGACCGCACCGCTGCCCTCAGCGTAGACGACGCCGCCCTCCTGCGGTTGCGAGGAGAGAGCGGGGTGAGGCAGCCGCGGCCCTCTCTATCTCCCGCCCCGCTGCCGGGCGGCGCTGCTGGAGTGCGGCTAGCTCTACGCGGCGCACAACAGCAGAGCAGCTCGTCACGTTCGAGCCAATTATCGAGACCGCACCGCTGGAAAACGCGACGACGACGCCGCCGGTCTGCGGTTGCGAGGAGAGAGCGGGGTGAGGCCAGCCGCGGCCCTCTACATCTCTCGCCTCGCTGCCGTGCGGCGCTGCATGGGCGCGGCTAGCTCTACGCGGCGCACAATAGCAGAGCAGCCCGACACATCCGTATCGATGATCGAGACCGCACCGCTGCTAGACGCGTAGACGACGCCGCCGGCCTGCGGTTGCGAGGAGAGAGCGGGGTGACGCAGCCGTGGCCCTCTGCATCTCTCGCCTCGCTGCCGTGCGGCGCTGCTGGAGTGCGGCTAGCTCTACGCGGCGCACATAGCCAGCCGAGCAGCTCGTCATGTTCGAGCCGATTATCGAGACCGCACCGCTGCCCTCAGCGTAGACGACGCCGCCCTCCTGCGGTTGCGAGGAGAGAGCGGGGTGAGGCAGCCGCGGCCCTCTACATCTCGCCTCGCTGCCGTGCGGCGCTGCATGGGCGCGGCTAGCTCTACGCGGCGCACCCCGTCGGGATAAGAGCCAGGAGCCGAGCAATCTCTGACCGTCGAGTCGATGATCTCGACGTCGCCTGCGCCGTCCGCGTACACAACACCGCCGCCGCTGCCTGCACTCCCGTTGACGAGGGTCAGCCCCCGCAGGGTGAGGCTGCAGCCGCCCGAGAGGTAAAAGAGCCTGGTCTGTTCCTGGCCGTCGAGCGTCGCGCCCTCGCCGCTGCTCGCGACGGTCACGTTGATGGTGGAGGCGCAGCTGATATGGCTGTCCAGCTTGAAGTCTGCCCTGGGCGGCAGGTAGATTGAGACGTTGGCTTGCGAAGCAGCAGCCTCCGTGATCAGGGAGCGGAGCTCGGCCTCGCTCGCCGCGGCGACAAAGTCCGGGGAGAGCGGCGGCAGAGGCGACAGAGGCGGCGGCGACGGAGAGGACGGAGAGGACGGCGGCGGAGGGGGCAGCGACGGCGGCGACGGAGAGGACGGTGGGAGGGGGGCGAGGATGAACGTTTTGCTGCCGGAGGATCCGGAGTCGAGCGTGAACGTATAGCCCGCACCCTTCCACTCGTTGCCGTTCCAGCCGTCGCCGTACGAGTCGTACATGTCGAGCGTGCACTCGCCGGGCGGCGCGGACAAGGTGCCGGAGTAGGGGGCCCCTCCACTGCCGATCAACGCGCCGCTGCACGTCAGGGTCCACGACACCTCGGACGGATAGCTGCCGCGACCCACGGTGACGAGGAACTCGACTGGGGCTGCTGGTGGCGACGGCGGTGGCGACGGCGGAGGCGACGGCGGAGGCTCCGGTGGAGGCGACGGCGGCAGCAGCGGCGGTGACGATGGCGGCGGAGAGAGTGGGGGTAGAGAGGGCGGCGACGGTAGAGAGGGCGGCGATGGCGGCGGCGGCGGCGGCGAGGGCGGCGGCGACAGCGGCGGCGGCGGCGGCGGCGGCGGCGGCGGCGGTTTGGGCGGAGGGGGCTCACCTGATGGATCCGTGGCAGACGCGGCCGCCCTGCCGACGAGCAGCGCGGCGGCGGCCACGCGGACATGGGCGGCGGATGGCTCGAGCGAGGCGATTCCGCCGAGCCGCAAGGCTACCGCGCCGACGAGACCCGTCTCGACCAGCCTCCGGGCCTTCCCAGCAGCGTCGGCGGGACACGACTCGGGTACGATGCTGTTGACGGATAGGAGACCCGGCATGGCGCCGCGCCACCGAGTGTACCTCGCATTCGAGGCCGCGTAGGTCACGCCGCACAGGCCGACCATTGCGACAAAGAAGAAGAAGAAGAAGACGATCTGAGTGCGGCAAGCGCCAGCGGTGCCGCCAGTCAGTGCCATGGACTCGTTCTTCTTGGCGCGCCTCGAGCGCTTCTGGCCGTCCATCTTGTAGCCTCTCCACTTCAGCGCCACGACAGAGACGCCCAAGCACCCCACGAGGGCACCCATGAGGAGGGGCCAAAGAGAGCTGCCGGCCGTGTCCGCCTCGGCCATGAAGAATTCGGCCTGTGGAAGGCAGGCGCGGGCGACAGCCTGTCAGGCACGCTGCGAAGAGGCGCGAGGAGTGATAGAAGCGAGTGGCTTGGCAGGGCACGCAGGGGAGGCCGTGCGGCAGGCAGGGGCAGGGGGGAGATGGGCTGGCGATGCGGTGCTCGGATCGCCTGGTGCGCCCTCTCCTCCTCGCCCTGCTCGACCTCGAGCGTGAAGGAGTCGGCACAGATGCAGGAGGCGCAGCGTGGCCGCGAGCCGGCGAGGTCACTTGAAATGGAGAAGAGATCGGTCGACTCAACCGTCTTCGAGTCGGCGATCTGAGTGGCGCAGACCTCCGCGGGCCGCGCTAGCTCCTCCAGCGACGCCTCGCTGCGCTGATCCTCCGCCACCTCGGTCTTTGGCGGAACCGGCAGATGCATGGGCACCGCCTCAGTCTCGGACAACCGGAGGGGCAGCGACGCCTGGGCCTTGCCAGAGGCGGCCCAGCAGCCTGGTGGCTCCGCGGACTCGAGCGCAAAGCGCCATTCCGCCGTGGCGGGGTGGCGGGTGCGCACCTGGAGCGGCCAAAGGAGCGAGTCTTGATTGCAGGGCAGACAGGGCAGGCAGACCGGGCAGCGGCTGCGGGTGGGCATAGCCAGAGGGGTGACGGTTTGGCAGCCGATGCAGCGGCGTGGGGAGTGCAGTGCGGGTCGCCAAGCGCCTGATCCGCCCGCTCCAGCTCGCCCTCCCCGACCTCGAGCAGCGAGGAGTTGGCGCAGGCAAAGAAGGCGCAGGCGCGCTGCCAGTCGGCGCACCCGCTTGGGACGGAGAAGCGATCGGACTCGACCGCGTTCCAGTCGGAGATCGTGGGGGAGCGGAGCGCTGCAGGACACGCAAACTCCCCCAGCGCGGCCGTCAGGCGTGCATCGACGGCCCGGTCCCTCTGGAGGAAGAGGAGGTGCTGGGGCGCTGCCGCTCGCCCGCCGTCCGTCGGCTTGGTCGTTGGCGGGCCGATCGGGGCGCGGAGGCCGATGGACGCCTCAAGAATCGTGAGAGGGGCGGACGCCGCATCCGGCGGCGCCCCGTTCTTGACAGAATCCTTGGTTGGGACTCGAGAAGTGTCCGCGACTGCGTCGTTCGCTCGCCACCCGCCGCCGGCTTGCATGCAAGGTCCGGGAGGACGAGGGCCGCCGACGCGGACTGTTGGGCTTGAGACGCTCTGGCGCGCGGTCGCCGCGGCGAGGACGCTCGTGAAGGTGCAGAACATGAATCGCGCTGCAAACCAGGCGGGTGCGCTCCTGGTCAAGACTGGTCAAGACTGCTGTGTGGGTTGACTGCTCGCCGTGAAGACACAGGTATTTCAGTGTTTCTTTAAATGAAATCGGGTGTGTGTGTGTGTGTGCGCAAACTTTATATGTCACGGGGTTGACCGACAGCTGCCGACGGCCACAAATTCTTCCCGAGCCAGAGCAGTTCGGCGCCAGCAGCCCAGACACGCCGCTCGGAAAGATAAGTAGGCGAGCCGATCGCAGATCGGCAGGCCCGGACAAGGAGGCGTAGAGTGAGGCGGGGGACGCACGATCGGCCCGCCGGAATTCACTCGACAGATCCAGCTGTGAATGAATGTCAACATGAGGTAGAGACCAGGGCAGGCTCGACCGAGCGATCGTCCGGCTCCTCCCCTCAGCAGAGCGGGCGAGAATAAATAAATAAATAGACTGGTTCCACAATAGATTTAGCCCTGCGGCCACGTCATGGGGCCATTCGAAGTGCCGCGGCCGGCTAGCTCGTGACGGCCCGAGTCCGAGGGTTGCAGCCGTGAGGCTCGGGCCCTGGGTGCAGTCTGAGGCCCCACGCCTGTCGCTCGGGCGCGGAGGCGAGCCACGAGCGCATTCGGTACCCAGGTCACGCACTTTCCACGCCCTCATTCGAGCGACATCGCGGACACAACACTGCCTCACGCCCTTACTCTATTGCTGCTAGGCTACTCAAGCGAGACCTGGTGGCAATCCCGTCTGGCCAGCTCGACACGCCGCTTCGCGCAGGTATCGCGCCAGGCCCTGCCACCGCTCGCCGCCTCGCCGGCACGCTCGCGCTCTCCACAGATCCAATGCACGCGAATACTCCGACCGGCGCGCACACCCACTCCGCCGCCGCCGCTCATGCGACCGCAACGCCGCGCCGCGACGTGCGCACCGCACGCAACCGCACGCAGCGACGCTTACCCGTCGGCCGTGGCACGCCGGCTCACGCATATCACATTGGTCATATTGTGCCGCAGGCGTTTGGCTCTCCCATGCGCCATGGCGCTCGGCGACGGGCACATGCTCGGCGGCGAGCAGGCGGCGAGCTGCATGGAATACGGCGTGGTGTCGGCGTCGACCATGGCGTGCCACGCCGCAAGACACACGCTGTGCGTCGCCTCAAAACCTCGCGGGAGGCTGTCTGACAGCTAGCCCCGCCAGAATCACGCAGAATATTTTTACTATATACACGCAGGGTGAAACACGCACGCAGACACGCAGAGGCACGCCGTGCGGAGTCGAGTCTCGGCTCTTTGTCCGTTCGTACTTAAGTACAAGTACCTTCTCCAAATTATATGTCGTCACCGTAGCCCCCGCGGACGGCATTCGCGAGATACTGCAAAAAGATAGACGTGACGAAGGAGGAGCTAGCGTGGAACTTTGGATGCATATCGGCAAGCCAAAATAACGAGCAGGAGGCTGTCCTGGTGCGTGAGCTAATCCTGAACAACAATAAGCGACTGTACCACGGAGCACAGAGCGCAGCAGACAGGACGGCGGCGACGGCGGACATGGCAGAGACGAGTGTGAAACAAAGGGCGGCGGGCATGGAGGGCGGTAGCGACGGGGATGGAGACGGTGACGGTGGCGGGGGAGAGGAAGGGGGTCCATTAACACCAGACAGCGAGAGGGGCAGGGAGGAAAGGGGGAGAGAGGAAGCCAACGCGACGTGCGCAGAGGATGAGGATATAAACTGGGACGACGCAGCGGAGGGGATAGGCGAGGGAATCGAGGGACCGGAGGGCTTTCGCGACAGCGACGATGACGACGAAGAAAGGGGAGGGGACGGAGGGGCGACACGCAGGAGGAGCGAAATCGCTAACGGCCCGAGCAGAGAGGGCGACGGCGGGGCACGAGGGAACAACGGAGACGCTACCGATGACGCGAACCGAGGCACGGACGCCGGCGGGGACGGGGAGGGCGACAGCGACGTCGAGGTTGACGCAACCGTATCGAGAGCGCCACCCAAAAAGGGGCGGACAGCCATGGAGGTCACCGAATGGAGGGCGAACGGCACGATGCGAAAAGGCAGGGCGAGGCGGATGGAGAAAGAAGTGCCGAGAAGGCCATGGTGGAGGGGAGGGACGGGAGGACGAAAGAAGGGCGAGGAGGACGAGCGGCCCGCACAGACCGCGAGCAGACAGCGCCTGCTGGCCATTTCGAGACATTCGCCAAGAACGCTAGCTACATGGGAGGGCTTCGTGAACGAGGATGGATTGAAAAACATTCGAACAAAGAAGAGGCGACGGGAGGAACCGGCGGAGGTGTGACGTGACACACACACACACACACACACACACACACACACACACACACACACACACACACACACACACACACACACACACACACACACACACACACACACACACACACACACACACACACACACACACACACACACACACACACACACACCGCTCACCCACGCGCACCGGGCCTTGCACTTTGAATGCCGTGGGGCTCCTGTCGTCAGACGTGGAGACGCGAGGGTTGCCCCCCCTTGCCCCACCACCTCGTGTGTGTGGAGAAGTTTACCTTACCTTACCTTACCTTAGCCCCCGTGGCCGTGCCAGCACACTGACGTTGTGTCCCGCGGGTGCTGACACCTCTCTGCGAGGAAGCGATACTCTCCCAGCGTGCCAACGTGGCACGTTGAATGCTGGACACATCGAGCCTGCAACGGCACTGCCGCGTACACCGATCGGCACCGCCCTCGAAATAGGAGAGCCTAACCAGGAACGCCAAACGCCTGCGGCACAATGGCCAATGCGTGAGCCAGCGAGACGGCCGACGGGTAAGCGGCGCTGCGTGCGGTGCGCACGTCGCGGCGCGGCGTTGCGGTCGCGTGAGCGGCGGGCGCGGGCGTTGGTCTGCGTGCGTGAGTTCGCGCGGCTGTGTGTCTCTCCGGAGAGCGGAGCGCGAGCGTGCCGGCGAGGCGGCGAGCGGTGGCAGGGCCTGGCGCGAACCTGCGCGAAGCGGCGTGTTGAGCTGGCCAGACGGGATTGCCACCAGGTCTCGCTTGAGTAGCCTAGCAGCAATAGAGTGAGGGCGTGAGGCAGTGTTGTGTCCGCGATGTCGCTCGAATGAGGGCGTGGAAAGTGCAGCCTGGGTTCCGGCTGTTTGGGGGGTAGGGTAGGGTTTACGTGGCGACGCCATCGCTGTCACAGCTGTGGCAGCCGCACAGTAGGCTGTGCCATCTGTGCAGAGCGTGTGGCTCCAGGAGCAAAGAGCTGCATGCCACCGAAGGCGCTGTCGATCGATAGGTTCGCCGTACGCCGAGCGCGGCGCAGTCCGGTGCTAAAAACGGGCCGCCTAGTGCAGCATCACTAGTACAACACGCAACCACACTGAGAGCTCCACACTAGCCGGTATAGGCGAGCACCGGCGGCCTCACCGTCGCCGCTCGCGGCGGAGCCGACGGCGGAGCCACGGGCCGGTGCGACCTTTTGGGGGGACATGAGCTCGCCAGGACGTCACCGATGGCTCGGCGCGCCTCTTCCCGCCGGCGCGGGACGGCCTGCCTACAGGAGGGAGGGGGGGGAAGACGGAACTGAGCACTAGGTTCGTGATCCCGTCGCCGGCAAGGGCTGGGAGAGGGGCGGCAAGCGACGGGCGGGTCCGCGACCTTTTGAGCGCCCATGAGCTCGCCGGGAAGCCAATGATCAATGTGAGTCTTGTTCCGAACAACTTGTTGATGTTTTGTGTGTTGAGATGTTTACCTTACCTTACCTTACACGGATCGCGCCACACCGCCCACGCGCAGGTCACACCACACCGACGTCTGTGCCGCTAGACACGCTATTACACTAATACGCACGCTTGCCCCGTCAGCCGAGGCCCATCGCGGCGCGTTGCGAGCTCGCGCATGCTGAGCGAGAAGCGGCCGTACTCCGCCTCCTGCATGTCGCGGATGTACGGGGCGGGGAGGCTGGCGAGCGCGAGCTGCCGGTCCCGCTGCGAGAGGGCCTCCTCCTGCGCGCGGTTGGTCGCCTCGAGCTCGCGGATCCGCGCCCGCTGCGACTCGACCTCGCGGCGGAGGCGCTCGAGGCTGTCGCCGCCGCCGTCGCCGTCGCCGCCGAACGCGACCATTGCAGTGCCCGTCTCGCCGGCGTGGGTTGTTGGCGATGCCATCGTTGCGCCTGCAGCGCGGCGCAGGGGCGGCGTGGGTGAGTGGCTTCAGAGGGAGGAGGCGGCGAGGCGAGGGCGAGAAGGCCGCCTGCACTGTCTCAGAGGCGCCGAGTCTGGTGTGGTCGCTGCCGCGTCCTGGACGGCGCTCGGGTTTCGTAGACGCGGACATGGTGGAGAGCACGGAGGGTTACGCGCACGCCGTTTTGACCGCCGTTATCGATCTCGTGGGTCTAAATTTAGTCCCAAGGGGTGCCCAGTGCAGTCCTCGCAGCAAGAGCGGCTCATGCTGTCTGCCTCAGCTTTGTCGTTCGCTGTGCCCAGCCTGCGCACCAGCGCGGCCTATGCCGGCTCCCCCTCCTCCGTGCGCTTCGTGTCGCGCACTTACACCCCGTTCGATCCAAACGAGAAGGCGGCGTACGGGATGGGAGCGGCCGAAAAGTTCAGCTACGACCCGGAGCACGCGTACGCGTACGTGGCGACGGAGCGCGGCTACATCAGCGTGATAGACTACAGCGCCCCCGTCGCCAGCGTCACATCGCTCGGCGTCAGCCTGGGTAAGGGCCTCACTGCACGGGACCTGCGCCTGTGCGGCGAGAGCCTGTACGTTGTCGTCGGCACCATCGGCAAGCGCACGGAGCCCGGCGCGCTCCTCGCCTTCAGCAGGGTGACGCGCGCGGCGCCCGCTAGCCTGGCTCAGGTCTGGGAGGTGGGTGTCGGCCCGGGACCGGACAGCCTGCTTCCTTCTCCGGACTGCAAGACAGTGGCGGTGCGGACAGCAGCACGCCGCTCTCCCCTCCCTGCCCCCCACCCCCCCTCGCCCCCTCGCCCCAGGTCTCCAACCAGGGCAAGGGGCAGTGCACCGGCGGTGTAGTCTGCCAGCTCATCGACCCCGAGGGGTGGGTTTGCTGCCGAGATCGCCCGAGCTCACCAGAGCTCACCCGAGCTCACCCGAGCTCACCCGAGCTCACCCGAGCTCACCCGAGTGACGCCACGTGTCCACGTGTCCATCTTGCAGGTCCGTCTCCCTGGTGGACGTCGCCACTCGATCCTCGAAGACGGTGCCGCATGCCCCCTCCCCCTCCCCTCCCTCGCACGCTCGCACGCACGCACGCTCGCTCGCACGCACGCACGCACGCACGCACGCTCGCACGCACGCACGCTCGCACGCACGCACGCACGCACGCACGCACGCTCGCTCGCAGGTGTCCCTTGGCTATGTCGCCGGGTCGAGCGACAGCGCGCTGCAGGCGGAGGGCGTGCACATCCCGCTCCCGCTGAACGCGATGGTGTACTTTGACGACTTCTCAAACAAGAAGATGGACACGGTCAACTTTGCCGAGGTGTGAAGAGCATGCGGCGTAGAGGAGAGAGGGAGAGAGACAGAGCGGGAGCGAGAGAACACACACACACACACACACACACACACACACACACACACACACACACGCACACACACACACACACACACACACACACACACACACACACACGCACACACACACACACATACACACACACACACACACACACACACACGCACACACACACACACACACACACACGCACACACACACACACCGCACGCCCTCGAGGCATGAGTTGAGAGTCATGACGCGCCCAGGCGCGGCGCAAGTACACGCCCGCCACCATGCTCGAGCCCGAGGCGCTGGAGTCGGGCGCCGGATCCGCCGCCAACCAGCTCCTCCCTGGCGACCTTTGCGGATCTGCTCCTCGGCTAGGCGCTGGCGTGGGCTCCCGACGGCACCAAGCTCTTCGCCGCGCTGCAGATCAACTCGGCGGCCCCGGCGGCGGACGCGGCGCAGTAGCAATGGTGAATGAGCTCACACAGTTGACCTGCTAGGCCATCCTGACGGTGGATGTGGCGACCGCCACCGCCGAGCGCCTCACCCCGCTCGGCCTGCAGGACGGCGGCGTCATCTCGGCCCAACCTCGCGCAATCTCGGCCCATCTCGCCCCATCTCCCGTCCTCTCGGCGGACTCTCGGGGCCTCAGCCTCGACATGCTCGCTCGGCCCGCAGGATTGGGGGGCAAGCGGTGGCACGCAGGGGCTTGACACGGCCACCTGTCGCCGGCTGGGGTGCCAGCACAAGTCAAACACGGCTCCGAGCAACAATGCTGAGAATAGGTGCGCGACAACGCATGCCAGCTGAAGCACGTGCCAGAGTTCAGCACGCTGCGCTCGCCCAGCGCCATCGAGGCCTTCGAGATCGATGGAGAGACGTGCGCGCGCCTCCCCCACCTCGCCCC
>NW_005199289.1:3307-4869 GCF_000372725.1 Emiliania huxleyi CCMP1516 | reverse complement strand
CCATCCACAGGTCTGCGATCCGGTTCCCGGAGTCGGCGTCGATGGTCGTGCCGGTGCTAATGGACTTCCTCGGCGACGCCAACCAGTCGTCGGCAGTCGAGGTGATCCTCTTTGTGCGCGAGATCCTCGAGACCTTCCCGCACCTGCGCGAGTCGGTGATGAAGAAGCTGCTCGAGACCTTCCCAACCATCCACTCGTCGCGCGTCGCGCGCGTCGCCCTCTGGCTCATCGGCGAGTTTTGCGTCGCGGGCGAAGACGTCGCCGCCGGCTTCACCACGCTCAAGGCGTCGCTCGGCGAGCCCCCCTTTGTGCCGCCCGCGGAGGACGAGGCCGCCTCCAACGGCCCCGCAGCCGCGCCGCGCCCGGAGGGGAGACCAGTGGTGCTGGCGGACGGCACCTACGCGTCGGTCGTCGCGGCGGACGAGGCGGTGGGCGGCGACGACGGCACGCAGAGGCTGCGCGGCCTGCTGCTGGGCGGCGACTTTTTCCTCGCCACGGTGGTGGCCACCACGCTGACCAAGCTCGCGCTCCGCTCGCGCGAGCACCTGCCGACGCGGGCGGCCAACATGGTCGCCGCCGACGTGATGCTCATCCTGACCGGGCTGCTGCAGCTCGGCAAGGCGGGCGGGGCGGGCGCGACGATCGACGCGGACTCGCAGGAGCGGCTGCAGACGTACCTGCACCTGCTATCGAGCCCGGGGGAGGAGGTGCAGGCCCTCTGCTTGGTCCACTGCCGCGAGGTCTTCTCGGCGATGCTGCGCGAGCGCGCGGGCCAGGAGGAGGCGGAGAAGCCGGCAAAGGACGTCGCGCCAGAGGTGCACCGGCAAGCCGACGACCTGATCTCGGTGCGGCAGCTCAAGGGGGGCAAGTCCGACACCGCGGCGCTCGAGCTGGACGACGACGACGACCCCGTCTCCTCCGCCGCGGGCGCCTTCACCGGCGAGCTCGACTTCGCCGCGCGTCTCAAGCGCGTGACGCAGCTCACCGGCCTCTCCGACCCGGTCTACGCCGAGGCGTACGTGCTGGTGCACTCGTACGACATCATGCTGGACGTGCTCGTCATCAACCAGACGCAGGAGCCGATGACCAACCTCTGCCTCGAGCTCGCCACCGTGGGCGACCTCAAGCTCTGCGAGAGGCCGACCGCTTACACGCTGGCGCCGGGCGAGTCCAAGCACATCAAGGCAAACATCAAGGTTTCGTCCACCGAGACGGGCATCGTGTTCGGCTCGATCGTGTACGACGCGCACGGCTCGACGCCGCCGGGCGGCGGCGAGAACCGCAACTGCGTGGTGCTCAACGACCTCCACATCGACATCATGGACTACATCGCGCCGGCGTCGTGCTCCGACCTCGCCTTCCGCGCGATGTGGGCCGAGTTTGAGTGGGAGAACAAGGTTGCGGTCAACACGGACATCACCGAGGTGAAGGAGTTCCTCGAGCACGTGATGAAGAGCACAAACATGCGCTGCCTCACCCCGCCCGCCGCGCTCGAGGGCGAGTCGGGCTTCCTCGCCGCCAACCTCTACGCAAAGTCCATCTTTGGCGAGGACGCGCTCGTC
>NW_005199289.1:0-2501 GCF_000372725.1 Emiliania huxleyi CCMP1516 | reverse complement strand
AGGCGCCGAGAACAAGGAGTGGACGCGGAGGAGACTTCTGTTTCTAGGTGCTGCGCCGCATCCTATGCGGAGGCGGCGGGAAGAATCAAACCCAGGCGGCGCCGCCGTCCGATGCGCCCGAGTGGAAGGTGCGAGATGACCTTTGACTCCCCGAGATTTCCCGAGATTGCCCGAGTCGAGATTGCATTGGGAGCCTCCACCGGCCACTACCCTCTGCTCCCATGTGCGCCCCTCTGCTCCCCTCTGCAGCCCCTCACGCTGGAGGCTTCACCGTTTATAGGCGCCGAACAGCTTCACCGACAGCGATCGGCGGCACGCCAAGACGTCCGGCTTCTCCATGTAGCTCTCATGCGGCACGGCGAGCGGGATGGATCGGGAACCGATCACAGCGCATACGGGTTTCTGCGCAGGTACGTGGCGACACTGGGGATTGGAGGGGGCTGGAACTGGGGGATAGAACTGGGGGTTGGGGGGGAAGCGAGCCAGGGACGAACATTGCCTCGTGTCCTGCTCCTGGGAGCAGGGCTACGGTGACGACGGCCTGCCGCCCACGTCGAAACCCTCGGACCAGGGCGCGGTGCTCGGTCTCCTCGCCTCCGTGTACTTTACGGCTTTACGCGGGAGGAGTCGGCAAGTCCGAAGGTGAGTCGGCAACGCACATGGGCGGCGTTGGTGCTCGCTGTGTGGCGGTGACTGACTGTGGAGAGCGGTGCGGCTGTGTCGCCTCGCATATGCGTCTCCTGTTTTTGCCACAAGCGGGGTGGTGACGTCCGGGGCGAGGTCCAATCGGCGGGCACTTCCTCCGGTAAAGACTAAAGTATTCTTGCGCTTGGGGCAAAGTCGTAACGTAAGGTAAGGTAAGGTAAACTTCAAAACAAAGTACCCCACCATCGCCGCAGCCATCGCCACCTACGAGTCCGCCCTCTCGGACTGGAAGGAGGTGTGCGAGAAGCGCGCCGCCCGCGACAAAACCAAGTACCACACCGTCCGCGGCGGCTACCTGACTGAGTTCTACCCCAAGAGCGTCCCGCTCCCCGAGCCCGAGTCCCTTCCAGCTACCGACGCGATTCTCAATGGCACTTGCAAATCCACGTACCCGCGGCCGCGGGCGCTCGCTGCCATCAAGAATCACAAGGACTGGTACGCGCACCAGGAGCTCGTCAAGGCGCGGGACGTGCACGTCAAGAACAACCCGTCCCTCGGAGACAGCGCCGTCAACAACCGCGAAGCCTCGCGCTTCGTCTCCGCCTCAACGCCTTTCGCCGGCAAAGCCCTCGATGTCCCCGTGTCGACGGCACGTACGCCACCGCCCTCTCCTCCGACGCCCTCCAGGACGAGCTCCAGCGGAAGCTCGGCCTTTGGCTCTCCGTGGCGCTTCCCACCCTTCGGGTCGCGCTCGAGCGGGGCATGCCAGTCGATTTCTTCGGCGACTACCTTTACAACAAGGCCCACCACCGGCGGCCCCACGACGGCGTCCTCGCCGCCTGGGCGGACGCGATGCGCGCCCCGGCCAACGCGCCGGTCGTGCACGGTGACAAGGAGAAAACAGAGCTCACCCGGCAGTACAACGAGGGGTACAAGGTCGACCTCGCGGAACCCCACGCTGGCCCGGGAGGATGCGATGAGGTGAATGAAGTCAAGCTCTGGACGCCCCTCCTCAAGACCTCCTCGGCGGGCGTTGGCAACGCCTCGAGTGGCGGCACGCCCGCCTCCGTTGGCCACTCCTACGCCTTCGGCAATACCGAAGAGATCGGGAAGGGATCGAAGTGCGTTTCTGCACACTGTCGGCAGAGGGGCAGGTCCCGGGACACCAGACCCCAGAATCAGTTATGCGCTTTTGTGGCAATCAAATGTGCGCGCGTCGACTGCCACTTTGGTGCGGTTTTGACGGCCAATTTTGATACTCCGGAGTATGAACTGCGACGACTTTGATAAAAGTCCTCTGCTTTTTGTCTGTGCACCAACCACACCAATAGGCCGAGGCAGGTGCGGGATCGGGCCTTGCCCTCTCTCGGTGGTGTCCTCTCTCGGTGGTCATTTGCTCTCACTCACCGATGGAGAGCAGCGACAGCGGCAGCAGCTCCACCCGGGACACGGCCGCCATGATATCTAGATATCACCACAACCGAGCGCCATCACCAACGCGTGCCATCACAGCCTGCACGTGTGGCAGCTCGTCCCATGTGCGTGCGTCCTGCTGCTCTTTCCTTCGCCCTTCTGGGCAGCGTTGCGCAGCCCCTGCACAGGCGTGGATGGTGCGAGCGCACCCGCAGCGCCAAGAGGCCTGCAGGTCATCTTCCTCGTGCGGCACGGCGACAAGTTCTCCTCCTACCCTCCGTGTCCTTCTCGTTCGCGCTGCTACCAGGGCGAATGTCCCTGCTTCTCTGACGCGCTCTACGGCAACAACCCACCACTCACAAAGTGTGGACTGAGGCAAGCGGAAGAGGTGGCGGCCGCCGAGAAGGGGCAACTCCGCGCACTGACGGTCGGCCGTCAGAAAA
>NW_005199290.1:0-1931 GCF_000372725.1 Emiliania huxleyi CCMP1516 | reverse complement strand
TCTCGACGGCGGCGGTGCGAGGCGCGGTGAGAAGCACCGCGGCCCTCAGCTCGAGGGGGAGGGAGTCGGTGGCGGGCGGCGCAGCGGATCCGAAGGCGGGAGCGGCGGAAGACGCGACCGAGCCGGCAGAGGCGGCAGAGCCGGCAGAGCCAGCGGCGGCGGCGGCGAGGCGTTGGAGACAGAGGGCGACGAGCGACGCCGTCAGCGACGGCGTGAGCGAGGCGCGGAGCAAGCCGGACGAGGGCGCGGCCGCTGCTTCGGCTGCGAGTGCCTCCACCAGCGCGCCCAGCAGCCACGTCCGCCGGCCGTCGTCGAGCGGCGCCGCGTGGAAGAAGAGGAGCTGGCGCACGAGCGACGCAAAGCCGGCGGCGAGCGACCCGCCGACGCCGGGCTCGACGCGCTGAGCCAAGCTCGCGTCCACGGCGGCATCAAACTCGGAGCGAATCGCCTCGCGCGCCCGTGCGAGCGCCATGTGAGCGCGGGCCGCCGACTGGAGCAGCAGCGCGGCCCGGAGGAGGGCGCGCTGCCGCTGCCGCTCGTCGCGCTCGCGCTGGGCGCGCGCGAGGAGGAGCTGGCGGTCTGAGGAGGAGCTCTTACCGCGTAGATTGACCTTGGGCTTGTCGTCAAAGAACATACGTGCGGGAGCAGGGGCTTGAGCGCGGCGACCCTTCGACCCTGTCGGGTCGCAGAAGCGTCTTTCGTGGGTTCGCTCTGCAGACGGGTCGGTACCACAGATTTCAAGAATGGGTGGGTTCTGCCAGGCACAGGCACAAACAAACAAAACACAATGTGTGAACGCAATGTGTGAGTGTTAGAGTTGTTTGGTATTGCTAAAAATCTCTCTCTCTCTCTCTCTCAAACAAATCGGAGTCAGGCTCCCACCACAAGACCACGCACGCATCATCCCGCGGCCTGGTGGTCGGCGGGATTGCAACCAGTCTTCGCGTGCCGCCTGTCGTTCGACTCGGGCGCCTTGAGCAGGCAGGGGACGCGGCTCTGAGCGCCCAGCGAAGGATGCCTTTGCTGCTGCCCCGCAACCCGCCGCGCGCAGCGCACACAACGGCCGCCAACCTCCCAGCCTCGCGCGCGCAGGCGGACGAGGAGGGCGACCCGAAGCCGCCAGTGTATCTTCCCGGTGAGGCCGAGGCGCGCTCGCTCGAGCTGGCTGTCCGGGCGCCAGCCTCGAAATGCGAAGTGATGACATGAGCAAAAGTTTCGGCGACGGCGTTTCTCTGTAGCAGATGAGTGCTGAGTGGTTCATACTTTTTTACGTCACTGAGTGTGAGTACAAGAGTAAGGTAAGGTAAGGTAAACGTCTCCACACACACAAAGTGGTGGGGCAAGGGGGGGCGACCCTCGCATCTCCACGCCCGGGACACGGGCAGGAGCCCCACGGCATTCAAAGTGCAAGCACCGGCCCGGTGCCGTGGGTGAGCAACCTGCACGACCCCACTCCTACTCCTATAACACAACCCCCACAGCGTGGTCGTCTACGTGTTCAGAAACACAAGAGTACTTAGTCTGTCTGCCAGAGCTTGAAAGATAAGTGTACAAAACGGAGGGACGGCGAGACCGAGAGCGAGCGCCACCCTCTCACGCTCCAATCCACGTCTCACAAAACCGTGCAGAACACAGACCGAAACACTGAGACGAGGGTGGCGTTCGGTGTGAAAAGGAGCAGGGGGGACCGCTCGCTAGCTCTATCACAGGGCACCGCCGCTGACCCATTGCACGCCCATCGCTTCCAACACTGTCCCCCCGCCCCGCCCCCCTCCCGCCGTCCCCCCTCCCGCCGGCCCCGAACGAAGAAGCGGTCAGCTCTGCCACAGAACAGACGCGAGCGACGAGAGGATCCCGTGTCGCACCGGCTCCGCCTGTTAACGCGCTGCTGTGATGAGACGCCGTTCACAGTTCTCTCTCCCCCCCCCCCC
>NW_005199291.1:0-1931 GCF_000372725.1 Emiliania huxleyi CCMP1516 | reverse complement strand
GTCGAGCAGCACCACGAACCCCGGCGAGACCTTTGACGCGAGCAGAGGGTACCCGACGAAGATCGTCTTCTCGTCGCCCTCACCGTCGTACCTGGTCCACGGCGCGGCCAGGATGTGGGCGGGACCGGACGCAGCCGGCCGGGCGCGCGCCGGGTGCGGGTCTCGTGTGGTGGACGCGGGCGGCGCCTTGGGTCGGTCGTGAGGAGGACCTCTGCCCCAGCAGTCAGTGTGATCTTGGCCTTGCGGCCGCCCTCCTTGCAGACCGCGAGGCCGCCCATCCGGATCTCGGGCCCCTTGGTGTCGAGCATGATGGGCACGAGCTCGCCGCCCGCGGCCGCTCGCAGGTTGGTGCGGCGGAGGTGGAACTCATCGACCGTCGCGTGCGAGAAGTTGACGCGCATCACGTTGATCCCGGCCACGAGGCAGCGGCCCAGCGGCTCGGCCTGCTCGCTGGCGGGACCGATGGTGGCGACGATTTTGGTCAGCCGCGGCGTCGACGAGAGCGCTCGCGCGAAGGAGCGCGACGCTCTTGCGAACAACATGCCTCAGCGACACGGGTTTGGAAATCTACCGGAAACTCCAGGATTTTTCTTTTTGTTCCGAGAAGGCAGGGGGTCTGAACCTGCCTGCGAGGTCTCTGGGAGGCCACAGAGCCACGATGGCAGACTGAGCGGTCCGTCCTCCTCTTCGGCCCCGCCTGGCTCGCGGCGCGGAGAGAACCCGGCGCCGGTCCGCGGCTGGCCTGAAAGCCCGTCCGCAAGCCCCTCGGAGCCCCCAAGGTGCGCCCGTTTGCCCCGCGCGCCGCCCGCGCCGCGCCTCCGTTTCGAGGAGGCCGTTCCCGGCAGATGCGCTTCGGGTGGGACGGGTTTTATTGTGGGTCGCATCCCGGCCCAGGGGCGGGACCAGAGCTCCGCGATAGGGTGACGGAGCTCCCCGCCCGGCGGCACACTGCCCGCTCACCGCTCGCTCCGCCCGTGCTCGCAGGCCGAGCGCCATGCCAGGAGGAGCGACCCGACCAAGAAGGCCCAGGAGGTCCACGCAGCCCTCCTGCTTGTGGCGTCGGCCTACTCGATGCGGGCACCTCGGGAGAAGCCGTTCCTGCCCGGCCTCAATCACCCCTCGAAGCAGCTGCGGCCGCGATTTCATCTGGTGACCACCCCACCCCGGCAGGCGCACGTTGAAGCGAGGCCGTCCCGCAGCGCTTCCGAGACGGGGCTGTTCGCGCGGAGCGTCACGCCGCAGGCGTCCGCCGGAGGCCCGCCGGAGGCTGAATGCGGCGGCCACGTCAGTCTTTTGCCCGCGAGGAGCCTGGCCGTCTCTTCCCAGCCGCTTTGCACGCCCCCAACATCCCCTGACAGCAGCAGCGCCTCACGGCGTGGGCTGCGAGGTCACTCGGGGTGACCCAGGGGGCGGCGGGGGAGCACTCTTCCGCCGGAGTAGCGGGCGGTCTTTCCGCTACTCGCTCCCTCGTCCGACAAAACCACCGACCACCATGACCCTTCCCGCGCGCGCTGCAAATCTTCAGGCCCTCTGCTCGACTTTGGACGACCGACTTTATTACAGGTGCTAAAGCAGCTCGCACGGGCCCACCTCGCCGCCCCCGCCCCCGCCCGCCCCCGCGCGGCAGGCCCGGCGCCGCTCGCTTCCCCCGCGCACCTCACGGGGCGCCATGACACCGCCTGCCAGGCGGCCTGCAGCAGTGCGGGACAGCAGCTGCGGGATCCCTCGCCTCCCGACGGCCACGGCGCCGCCCCGCGGTCGAATCTCGCAAAACCACGCACGGCCCCGTCCACACCGCTCACCGGACGCCCGCTCGCGCCGCCCGCGGACCCCTCTCCCGCCAAGCCCGCCCCTCTCCTAGCCCCTCCCAGGAGCCGCCACACAGGCCTCGCCTCGCCTCGCACCCGCCCCAAAAAATACGGGGCGATTCT
>NW_005199292.1:0-1931 GCF_000372725.1 Emiliania huxleyi CCMP1516 | reverse complement strand
GAGTCCTTTGGGTCAAGCTTGCACGATATAGCGTACGCAGCCAGCAAGGTCGAGACTGGATCCGAGTTCTCAAAGGTCTCGATGGAGCAGGTTTGCTCACCGTCACCAGTGCACTTGAAAAGCGGAACGTCGGGAGCGAAAGCATTGACAGCCTTGATCTTCAGTGCCGTCTTTTCCCAAAACCGACCTCCGGCGAGATTGTCCGAGTAGCGTATTGTCATGGGAGTGTTGAAGATGTTAAACTTGTACCGGAAGCCGCGCGTTCTGCAGTCGGTGTGCCGATACTGCTCGTGCCGCGTGACTGACCTCCCATCCGCGTCTGTGTCGTTCACAATGCGCGTACGCACCTGGGCGGGCAGGAGCAAGGATGGAGTCAAGGGCGGCGTACGGGCCACAGTGGCAGCGTGCCACGTGTGGAGTTGAATGAGGACAGGGGCAGTGCGCCTCTTCAAACCACGTCCCACTCCCAGTCACGTCGAGCCAACCAATCTGGTTGGTCATTGCCTCATCAGAGTACAGCACTGCGCGCTTGGAGAGGGTCCAGGTTGCCCACATCCTCTGCGACGAGGATATGCCCCAGTCCACATTCCCGTCCCAAAGGTCAAGATAGGGACCAATGTCAAGGTCGCGGTCGCCTCCCGATACCTTGAAGGAGAACGCGTCCCATTCTCCCCTGATGTTCACCGCGCCGAGCACCGTACTCGTCTTCTTGCCCGCCGCGTCCACCTGCCCAGGCGATCTATGCTTCAGGAAGTAGGAGTAACCCTTATCCCAGAAGGAGCCGACCGCGTCCAGCAGCATCCACTTGACCTCTTCGCCATCCGCCAGCGTCACGAGAACGTCGTAGTCGGCGCTGAAGAAGCCCTTCTTCTTGAGGCGCACCTTGAGTGGCTTGCCCCACTCCGGAGGAGGGAGATCCGTCTCTGGCGCGATGTTGACGGAGCCGCAGCAGCCCATCGACGAGAAGGGCGCTCCCTCCCGCCCGCGACGATTCGTTACAAGGTCACCTTTTCTTCACCGATGAGCCCCGTGGTGTCGGCGTCGAGGCGTCCGAACACCAGCCCAGGCACGCTTCGCGTGGCCCCCCTTGATGGACACTGAGGATGAACAGGAGGGTGGAAACTTCGACACAGAATGGAATACAGCCGGGGAGGCGAGGACGATAATACTCGAGTAGGTAGGAAGACCGCATTTGCATCGCAAGCTCGTTCCTCAGCCGGCTGCCGATCGCCGCCTTCCTCACAATCCTGGCCGACGTCACCGCTGCATCCTTTGGGTCGCTGATATTGCCAGCCGCCTTGGGATTCTCGTCCTCCAGACTCAACACCACATACCGCAGGCACGGCCGCCAAAAGCCCACTCACAATGCGCGGGCCCGGTTTCTTTTTCTCGCGATGTCAGGCCCGCTGCGCCGCTCACGCCGCCTCGCCGCCGCCGCCGCCGCCGCCGCACGCTGCCCCCTCACCGACCTGCCCCTCGAGCTTCTCGCGCGCGTCATCTCCCGCTGCGACCCCGCCGACATCGCTCGCGTCGCGGCCGTCTCGCTGCTCTTTCACGCCTCGCTCGCGCTAGAGGGCATCCGCTTGTGGGCGCAAGAGAGCGGCTTCGAGCTGCCGGCGCAGCCAGAGGGCGAGAGCTGCGCCGTCCGGTGGCTGTGCTTCGCTGCGCTGCTGTGCGAGGCCAACCCGCCGGTGAGGGCGGCGGCAGACCGCTACCACAGCCTCTTCATCGACAGCGAGGGGCGGCTCTCGTCGTGCGGCTGTGCGCCGCTTCAGTTCCCAGGCATCCTTGGCCACGGCGAGGGCGTGACGCGGCTCAACACGCCGACCCGCCTCCCTTCCCGCTGGGCGGTGAGCGCGCCGTGAGCGTGTCGGCTGGAGGCTGCCACAGCCTTGCCCTCACCCGCCGCGGCAGCGTCTGGAGCTGGGGCT
>NW_005199293.1:0-1932 GCF_000372725.1 Emiliania huxleyi CCMP1516 | reverse complement strand
GCAGCTGTAAGTAAGTAAGTGCGGTTAGCGTTCCAGTGGCGAGAATTTATGGTCGACACCAAAACCAGTGGTCTCACCGGCGTTACCCTCCTACTACCAGCCGGGCGCGGGGCACGCCAGTCTCTCTTCTACGCCTCTCGTGCCGCGCGCGTTTTCGAAAAAAAGAAAGGTGTGGACGCTCCACTAAGACAGCTCAGTCGATCGATTTCGACGAGCGAGCGATCCGAGGATCGAGCGGGGGCCCGATAGGCTAGGGAGATCAACGCTGATCGATCAACGTCAGCCGAGACGCCCGAGTGAGTAGCTCACTATATACGGCTTTTAGTGTGGTAGTGCAAGATAGACTCACAGGGTCACAAGTTTTTAGTAAAACGCCAGCACTCGACACGACGAAGGTGTATTGGGCTCGAAGGCGCGGTGAACACAACCGCCTCGAGGGTATCGCTCAAACACAACCCAAGGGGGGAGGGGGCGGCGGCGGCGAACGAAGAGGCGGGAGAGCTGGGTCCAATCCCTTCTGCTGCTGGGGGGGTCGGGACCCCCCCCCCCTCTAGCAGCAGCGCTCTGCTGCTGGGGGGGTCGGGACCCCCCCCCCCCAGCAGCAGCGCTCTGCTGCTGGGGGGGTCAGTGGTCAGACCCCCTAGCAGCAGGTTGTTGCACGAGTATAATATGGGACAAAAGCGTCGACAATGCCCCCCAAAAGCGTGTCTCGAGTTTGTTGCAGCTCCGCAGCCGGCGCGCGCTGCCAGGAGGTCGCCGCCGAGCGTGCCACCGAAGGCGTCCCGGCGGAGGTGATGGAGTGTGAGACCTGAGGCAGCGGAGGTGACGCCTGAGGTACCGGTCCGTGCACCGGCGACCGCCACGGGCTCAGACGAGACCTGTCGACGCGTTCCGGCTCAGCTTCACCGTGGTCCTCGGGCGTCTGTCTCGACGTCAGGACCACCCATACAGCTCGCGGGTTTGAGGTCGCAAGAGCCAAGATGGTGGCGTTTGGACATCCCAACCATCACACAAGACAGCCTGTAGGTGATGGCGGGACGGCGCAGTGTTTGTGGCACTCGGCAGTAGGCACCCGCGGCACGGCCCCGCTGTCGGCTCTCGCGGGACTGCGGAAGAGCGGAACCGGAGACCCAGAAGGGGACGGTCCGGGCGAGTGTGGCAGCTCCTTGCGCTAGTATGGGCACCCTCTATTATAGCACTACTGATCCTGGTCATTAGAGCTGCCGGGGATAGCGTCAGGAGCCGGGGCGTAGGAGTGAAAATCCCTCATTGCTCATATACGCAATATTGCGATATTTGAGACATCGCGTGTCCCATATTGCATATACTCGTGCAACAACCCGTACGGCTCGCTAAGCACCCCAGCGTGACCGGTCTTACTTAGACCCGTTAAGCCTCGAGGCTCAGAACTTAACCTACTACCCAACCAGTGCTTTTAATTTCTTCCCGAGCCTCACCGCAGGCTCACACGGGACCTCACGCGCTCCCCACACAACTCGCGCACCGCTTCTCCCCCCTCGCCCCCGCTCGTCACTCTCCCTCGACGGCGGGCCCCTCGTCGATCTCTGCCTGGCTCAGCCCCGCCGCCACCCTCGCCAGCCGGCGCTGCAGCTCGGCCACGTCTGCACCAGCGAGCCGCCACCGCCGGTGCTCGATCCCGGCGTCGTAGAAGCAAAAGAGCGGCAGCGCGTTGACGTGCACGAACGCCTCGTCCAGCACGCGCAACGCCATGCCGTCGTCGGCGCCGCCGACGCTCACGGCGGCAAAGTCGAGCGGCGCGTAGGCGGGGTCGGTGGAGAGCTTGTTGTACACCGCGACCAGCATGCGGCTCGGCGGGTCGTCGGCGCGGCCGAGCAGGGCGACGAGGGGCCTGTCCCCCGCAGCCTCCACCGCCGCCTTCCACTCCCCGACCGTCGAGACGGCGCGGACCCT
>NW_005199294.1:0-1932 GCF_000372725.1 Emiliania huxleyi CCMP1516 | reverse complement strand
GGGAGACGGGTTGGCGGCGAGGGAGGGGCAGCCGTCGCGACAGGCGAGCACATCCCGAGCCGGGGCTGAACCTGGGGGTCGGCCTTCCCCGACGCGGATCTTACCACGAAGGGCACGAGACAGCCCGGTGAGGTTCGTGCCGGCAGCAGACAGGGCAAGACAACGGGAGAAGGCAATCCGAGAGGCCGAGATGGATCGAGCGGCCGCGGCGGCGGGCGAGCTGAGGGCGGGTGTAGATAGAGGATGTAGAGTGTTAAAAGATTTTAATGTTTTTCCTTATTAGTGTTGTTTGGTGGTCTTTGCTCTATATCGTCTACACCCTCCCTCAGCGGGCGAGAGGGCGGTCCTGGCGGAGCTTAGGGCGATCGGTCTGTCGTTCGCGGCCAGCACCGGCGTTCTCAGGCCGGTGCAGCCGCGGGAAGTGCGGAGCCTGGCAAGACGACTGGTTGGCTCGACGGACCTTCTTGGACAGGTTTTCCGGTGGGAGGGGGAGCGGGAGGACTACCCCTCGTCAACGACATTGCACCGGGACCGACACAGTCGGGGGGGCAGGCGATGAAGGCGCACGCCTGCTGTGTGAAGAGGCGTGCGGCATCGGCGGGCCCGCTGTCCGAACACAACTCGGCCTTTGATATCCGGTCGGTGTGGGACCGAATCGAGAGGGACCGGGTGAGGGGGGAGGCGACGCGACTACTGCGCAGTCTGCGGCCTGATGCGGAGCGGGGGGGGGGAGAGGCGGAGCCGTCGGCGAATCCGGGCCCTGCCTCCCCCCCCCCTTTTCGAGGGGAGACGAGAGCTAGGCCCCCCCCCACGAGTAGGGTGGACGGCCGACGCGTGGAACCGCGGCTGGAACGGCCGCAGGGGCAGGGGGCCGCCCCCGAGGCCCCGCTCCAGGAGTTGCGGCCGCCGGCACCGCCACCAGGCCCGCCCCCACCACCACCGCCCCCGCCCCCGCTGCTGGAGCGACCGCTGGGTCGAGGGGCCGCCCCTGAGGTTCCACACCAGGCGGTGCGGCCGCCAGTGCCGCCACCGTTTCCGCCACCCACACTGCCACTTCCGCCCCCACCGCTGGAACGGCGGCAGGGTAGTGGGGCCACCCCAGTGGCTCCACACCAGGCGTTTTGGCCGCGAGGGCCGCCACCGTACCCGCCGCCCCTGCCACCGCCTCTACCCCCGCCGCCGGCGGGGCCGCCGCCGTACGGACCCGCTCGGAATAACCTGGGGGATCCGGAACCGCCCCGCCGGAGGCTGGAGTACCCGGAAGGAGGTGCTGGGGGAGGGGAGTTGCCGCAATGCGATAACGGTCCCGCCGGCGGGCCGGGGGACCGAGGCCGGAGGGTCCCGGGGGGGGCTTGGGGTCAGCTGTCGGAGAGGGTGAGAGATGAGCTGGCGCGGCCTTTGCGAGTAGAGTTGGGACGTGCGGACGAGCCGAGGACGATAGAGGGACCGCGGGGGCGGGCGCGAGTCCTCGATCGAAGTGAGCTGGCCCCACTTCCCGGGGAGGGGCGGCGTGGCGATCCAATGCCGCTGCCCTCGCCCGAGGAGTCGGGCATGGGATCACCGTCGGTGGTGGCGACAGAAGCGGACAGAGAAGACGAGGCGGTGGCGGGGCCGCGGCTGAAAAAGGCGAGGGGAGGTCGGGCCCCGCGCCCGTCGGATGATCATCGGAAGGCGAACAAGAGGAAGAACTCAGAGGAGAGGGGAGCCTCCTCCGGAGTGAGGATGAGGACCTTGCGCGAAGGGGCCCTGAGCGGTGACGTCGTGTGAGAGTGCGTGTCGTGTTCAGGTCTGGTGTTCATTATAGCTCCGAGTAGAGGGGGCGGTCTGCTGCTAGGGGAAACCCGGAGCGCAGAGCCAACCCTCGGAGACCCGGGTTTACTTTACGGCCCTTTCCCTGCGAACGCGCACCCCCAGGGCTAGGGCTCTCTAGCC
>NW_005199295.1:0-1932 GCF_000372725.1 Emiliania huxleyi CCMP1516 | reverse complement strand
TTTCGGCAGCACGGACAGTGCGACGTCTCACTCAGCCATTGACGAATGCAGTCGTCATGGAAATCGTGGCCGCATCCGAGAGTGGTGGACTGACCGCAAAGAGGCTCGAGGCAAATGATGCATTCGGGTTCGTCCGCAGCTGTCGATGCCGGCTGTGACGGGCCTGGCAGCGAAGCGCTGGCCAAGCGCTTGCCCCAGGCCAGCATCGGACCGAGTCCTTGTGCAACGTGCGTCCTTGCTCCGCGCTCAGTTTGATTGTGTTACATTGTGAAATTCTTTTCTGATAAAATTATTTTCTGCTTCACGAAATCCCTGGCTTATGGGTGGGGACGTGTGAGGAGGGTGGTGGTAGTGTGTCGGAGGTAGAAGCGATGAATGAATGACCGATGTGGGACCAATCACGCATGAAGTCTGATACGACTCCGCGGAGCACACCCCGCCCGTGTCACAACCACGCGCCCCTCAGGAGCTTAAGGTAGAGCTGAGCGTCCAAGACGCCTCGGTGCCACCCACCGGCGTGAGACCATCCGGATCTATCTGCCGCGCCCTCCGTACGCAGCAGTCCCCGCGATGGCCCACGGTCCTCCGTCGCCTGGTTGAACCCCCTGCCTCCCGGTTGACCCCCCGGTCCCCGTACACGACCATGAAATAAACTCAAAGTCCACCACAGCCACCAGCCTCCACCTCCACCCGCGAGCCGCCACCGCTGCCGCCCGCGACGCCGCCCGCCGCGTCAGATAGCCGCGACGCGCGCATCGAGTCGCGTCGGAGAGCCGCGCCGCACCAGCAGCAGCATCTGCACCACCAGCAGCAGCAGCAGCACCACCACCACCACCCGAGATAGAAGCGCACCTGCCCGACGCCTCTCTCTCTCTCTCTCTCTCTCTCTTACAGATCACAGATCACCCACTTAAAAAAAAACGCAGAGGCCAAAAAACCCACCCGCCGGGTCCGCCGCCGCGGCAATCCATCTCCGCTACCACACGACGAGCTCCGCCAAGCCGTAGAGTTTCCGATGGATAAAAAGTACCAAACGCTCGACAACACCATCTACGTCCAGACTCTCGCCAAGCGCATCTCGTACTCACGTGCTTACACGGCGTTTTACGTCTCGGTCATTCTCGCCGCGCTCGTGGAGGCTCGCAAGGGCGCGCGCAGTGCGGCCCAGGACGCTGCATGCCAGCAGCATCCGCTCCCGCGTCCGCAGGTGGTTTGGATCCTGCTCCTCGGCCTCTCAGACAGCAGCAGCACAGGTCGCCGGCTCCCCGTGTCTCCGCTCTTCACCGTCGTCGAGACCTACGTCACCGTGGGACTGCTCGCTGAGCTGGTGGTGCGCGGCGCCATGCAGCAGCGCGCTTTCTTCGCGCATCGCTCGAATTGGGCCGACATGGCCGTCGCGGGCATCTCGCTGCTCACCTCGGCGCTGCTGCTGCTCGGCCTCGAGACGCCGGCAGAGATGGTGCTGGCGGAGGCCTTGGTGTTTGGCCGCGTCGCCTTCCGCCTCATGCGGCTAGTCTCCATCTCGCAGGCACACCCAAGACGCCCCCATCGCCTCCACACAGCTCGCACCGAGGCCTCCCCTCCGCTGCATGCCGGTGCAGGCCTTCCGACAGCAGCAGGCAGCGGCGGGGCACAAGCTCGACCTCTCGGTGCACAACGGCGGCGACATCTACGGCGGAGGAGGGGACTTTTGCGCGGCGGACTACGGCATCAGTGCGGAGGAGGAGTGGTGGGCTGGCATCGGCGCGGGCGGCGGAGGCTACGCGCGCTGCGGCCGCGGCGGCGAACACAGTGGAGAGGGAGGAGGCTTGAACCTCGATGTCGTGTGAGACAGTACGCATGTGCCTGTTTCATGTGCATGCAACTACCGGAGAGCGGGAAGAGGTTGCGTTCGGCAGCAGCCTCCTCCCCTTTTCATTGCGCACACAGGGT
>NW_005199296.1:0-1933 GCF_000372725.1 Emiliania huxleyi CCMP1516 | reverse complement strand
TAACAGTCCGGGCGCTGGCACTCTGATACGTATGCTATCGGTCTGGACCGATATAAGTAGCGCCTCAAGTGGGGAGACCACGATGAGGGGTCCGGAGTGGTGAGGCGCCGGGTGTGGGCGGGCGTCGAGGCCGTGTCGAGTCCGTGTTGAGTGTTTACTAGCTCCGAGTAGAGGGGGCGTTCTGCTGCTAGGGGAAACCCGGAGCGCGGAGCTAACCCTCGGAGACCCGTGTTTACTTTAAGGCCCTTGCCCTGCGAACGCGCACCCCCGGGGCTAGGGCTCTCTTGCCCGTAACCCGATACCGATCATCCGGCCCGCTGGATGCGCTTCTCAGCTCACCGGCCCTGGATGTGAGGTTACCGACTGCACTCCAAGTGCTCCAAGTGCCTCTGCTATCCCTGTCGTAGCCGATGAAGATCGCGCGTGGTGCATGTCTGCAAAAAATAAAAAATTAATGACATGGGTACTATACCAACTAGAGTGATGGTTGGTGGTACTCTCCTGCAACCACAGTCCTTCCTGAGACATGACAGGCCACTCTCAAGCCCTACAAGCACCAGATGACCCACTTGGGGAGGGTTGACATCGTGATTTCGGCGGAAATTTTCTTTTTTGCTGTGAATTCCGGCGTGAAGAGAGGGAAAAACCCACAGAGGGCCCAGACCTACCCTACCTACCCCGGCATGCTGGCCGCCCAAGCAAAAATAAAATACATGCGGGGTTCGCGCTTTAATATGTATGTACAATGTGAGAGGACTCGAGATGTGTTCGAGATTTGGGCGGTCGTGCTTTTCGGCGGTCGTGGAGGTCGTGGAGGTCGTGGAGTGGCGAGTCACGCTCGGGCGGACAGCACTGATGCCGTCGCCGGACGCGGCGGCGAGGCACACGGGCGCCGGCGTGGCGCGTCGGCAGGCCCACCACGAGCGGATGCGCGACGAGCGCGCTCGGGAAGCGGCCGCGGGTGACGCGGAGCTTCCGCCGGAGGACGACGCGGTCGAGATGGCGAGCGCCGTCCACGTGCTGGACAGCGTGGCGGAGGTGGGCCCGAACTACACTCTGCTGCGCAGCAAGGAGACGAAGGCGAAGCGGCGGAAGCGAAAGCGCGAGGATGCCAGGGCGGCGCTCGACGGCCACACTGTCCTGTCCACCGGATCGCGCCTCGAGATCTTCTGCGACAGCGAGCGGTGGTACCCTGCGACCGTCATGGCGCGGGAGGAGGACCGGGACGGACGGATCGTGCACGAGGTCGAGTACGACGGCTACTCGGATCGGCGGTGGTGGCACATGCTGGACGACGAGCGGTGGCGCGCCGTCCCAGAGCAGGCCGGCGCGGGCGCAGGCGGCGCTGCCGCAGATGGGGATGGGGATGTGGCGATGGACCGCGTGGACGGCGAGCATGGCGCCCGTGCCGCGGGCGACGCCGAGGCGGCCGAGGTGCGGGCGGCGCCGCCTCCTGTGCGCCGGGGCGTGCGGCGCAGCGCGCTGGCGGACGCCCTCCAGGCGGAGGATGACGAGCAGCAGGACGAGGCTGCGCGTGGCGATGGGCGGCCGATGCTAGCGCCCCACGGGCCGGCGCTGTCGGCGCACCTTATTTTTCACAATAGGAGACAAAAAAAGAAATGGCCGCGCCGGATCGGACCGCCGCAAGCGGCGTGGCGTGTAGCGGTTGAGCATCCCTCCGGGGGGCCCTCTGCGCCGGGGAGGCGTTGTTGGAGGCTAGGACGCAAGCGTCCGTCGCCCTTTTTCAAACTCCGGGTCCCACTCCCGCTACGCTCCTGACCCCGAATTTGGGAGGGCCCATTAACATTTAGGGGGGTTGCTGCCGCAAAAAGGTGCGGGGGCCGCGGTCTGTTTTCCGGCGGGGCCTGAGAAGCTCCTTTTCCAAGAGAATCCAGACCCTTTCTCGAATGGTTTCCATGGTCCCTTTTCCCTT
>NW_005199297.1:0-1933 GCF_000372725.1 Emiliania huxleyi CCMP1516 | reverse complement strand
GTTGCAGGTACCAATTTTGTCGAATCGTTTATTTCAAAATCTGCAGGCGCGGAGCGCCTGCGAAAATTTTGAAGAAATTTGCAGTCGGGCCTGATTTTCATCAAGATCTTTCACATTTGCGGTGTGGAGTTGGGGGGTGGGTTCTAGGTTAGGGTTATTAGGGTTAGAGGGTTAGGGTTAGGGTTAGGGTTAGGGTTAGGGTCAGGGTTAGTCTTGTTGTGTCTGTATATGCCAGCGTTAGGGTTAGGGTTAGGGTTAGGCTGCGGGTTCGTCTTCTTTTGGGGTTTGTATGCCAGCGTTGCAGAGTTCTGCGCTGGGATCTGGCCCCAGCGCCGACGAGTAAGACTCAGCACCGCACGCTGACCCCACCAAATCGCAAATGCCGCCTCAGGGCGCCAGGCCGCCAGCCACCTCTTACACGCGGCCGGCGCCCTCTCGCGGCAAAAGGGTCGAGCGAGCGGGCAGAGTCGCGATGTCCCTGCGCACCTGGATGTTCGCCGCCTATATGCTCTATCCTGTCCCAAGACGGACACGTTTTGACAATCAAAATCTACCTCAAAATTTGCGGCCGCCCCTCGAAATTTGCTGATCAAAATTTGCGGTGGCCCGGATCGAAACCTGTACTTTGGCCAAGCGATACACGGCGTGACTGAGGACTTTCGGCGACGTCCGTTCCCTTGGTTGGACACGCGACACATGGCACGGACGATCTCAGCATTGTGCTGGAGGGTCTGCTCAACGAACTCGGGATAGCCGACCTCAGTACGTTCGAGGCTTTGCTCTTGCACGATACAGGCGCGGTGCTCGACGCGATCCGAAGCACCGCTGCAGCCGCAGAGGCTGGTGCGGCGGCTTATGCCAGCTCAGCCACGAGCAATGTTGTTGTGTCCCCAAGCAGCACTGCTACCGCTGGCGTAATCTCTGTGCAGCACAAGGGCAGCTTCTCCCGCACTCTCGTCAGCACAGACACGCAAACCACGCTAAGGGGCTCGGACATCCGTGCAGCCGCGAGTGCTGAGATGCTGCTTCGGCAGGAGTTGGAAGAGAAGTTGCGGTCACGGTTAAGGAGCTTCTGAGCAGCGCTCTGCGCGAGCGCTGTGAAGAGGGCGCTCGCGTCGGCGCGGGATGAGCTTGCTGCGGCACAAGAGCTGAGGCGCTCCGACCGCGACAACCTGAGGACAGCGCAGCAGGCTGCTAAACGCGACATCAAAGCGGCCGAGCGGATGGCCGACGAGGTAAAACACGCAGCTCGAGCTGATTTTGAGTGGCGTATCGGCGAGATGCGTGCCAAGATGCCGGCTGAGCTGCGCGAGCAGCTCGACGCGCTGCAGATTTCGATGGAGGCAGAGGCGAGGCGCGCTGATGCCGCAGCGAGGCGGAGAGGTCAAGGCGCTGCACAACAAGATGGAGGGGATTATGCACACGCGTGAGGGGTTGATAGTCGCAGAGGCGCAGCTCGGCAAGCACGAATATAGTGATTGTTAAGAAACACATACGGAGCTTTGCGGTCGTGAACCTCCCACTGTGAGCCTGGGCCGCCCGGACCAGGGAGTCGGCCGGCGCGAAGCGACGACCGCCGAGCTTTATAGGTCGCCGACATCCAGCCGGAGCTGCGAGTCCACACGGAGGCGTCTAGGGCGAATTCACTGGGACAGTGATTTCGCAGAGACTACCTCATTTGCTGCTCCCCCCATGAAGGGGGGTTTGTGTGGGAAGCCAAGGGAGGTTAATGGCTTCCCACATGTGATGGGTCGAATCGGTGTAACGAATCGAGAGAGAGAGACGCGAGGGCCCAAGAGGCCCGTGGGCTCGCCTGCAGAGCGTCTCTCTCTTGCCATTCTGCTTGTCTGTTTTGTGGCCTCTTCTCTCGTCTGTCGGTGTTTTGTTGGGGTTGGAAGGGGTTGGCACGGGGGTGGAAGGCCACCTCCAGAAG
>NW_005199298.1:84705-109827 GCF_000372725.1 Emiliania huxleyi CCMP1516 | reverse complement strand
TGACCTTGTCGCGAAGCAGGTGCCACGAAGCGCTATTTCCTGCTCTCAGCTTACCACCTCGCCTTCTCTGTCGCTCTCCTGGCCCAGGCCTACCAGGAGCAGGTCTGAACTGTGGAGTGCCAGACCGCACGAATATTGGGTCTTCAGGCTCATACCGGCTCGTGATGCCACGGAGAGGGCTCGAGATCGTCCCCGGTGGACCCATCTGGAGCGATTGCGAGGGCTTTTCGGAGGTCATTATCGGCGCCACCGACCGTGATATGTCCCGACCTACAGCTCTCATGCACCAGGCGCATGGATGAAGTCATAATATGTAGGCTTTCTCTCCCGAAGTCTTGAGCAATAGCCGCAAACAACGCTTTTTGGCACAGGTCATCGCGACACGTCCAGGTGCCGACAAAGCGGCTTCCCATCTCACCACCTCGCCTTCCCTGCCGCTCTCCTGGCCAAGGCCCATCAGTATCAAGCAAGCCTGAGCTGTTCCAGACCGTCCTTATTTTGGATGATGAAGCCCACTCTGGCTCATACCCCGGCTCTTACAGCCTCACACACGCCTGTTTCAGCCACAGACACCGCCGGCACGCACTCCCACTTCACACATGCACATGCACATGCTCAAACACAACCCCACACCAAAGCACAGCCCTGCTCAGAGTGGGCAAGGTCCACCACTTGGTGACCCAGGTAGCCTCTGGATCGTCACTGCACTCGGCGGCTCCTCTGCACCGTCGTGGTCGCGGCGAGCAGCGCCGGCCACTCCGGCGCCGCGTCGGCAACATGGGAGCATGTCCACCGCCACTTCGCGGTCGCAGCGCTGTTGTCGCCCAAAACGCCGCATGTGTACCTCTGGCGGGCCAAAGATCGACTCACATGTCGATTTTGACTCGACGGCGACATGGAGGCATCACGTCTCCATGCGCCCGTCAAGTCGGAGCCAGTCTGCGGCGATCACAGCGCTCGCAGGAGGTACATGCGAGCTTTTCAGAGTCAAGCGAAATTGCGGTTTGCGCGAAATCCCACACTGGTGAATTTTGCCTTTTTGCGTTGGGGCGCTGTCTACCACCTATGTGTGTCGTCTCCAAGGTTCTGTGAACTGTGTGGGATTCTGTCGGCGGGCCCGGGGGGGTGGCGTGCGTCGCCTCCTTTGCTTGTTCCTAAAAAAACCCCAAAACGCACCGACAATCACAAAAACCCACGCGCTCTCAAACGTCTCACCTTCCGACTCACTTGGCATCGCCCATCTCGTCGCCCGGCTTGTCGGTGTCGCCAAACGGGAAGTAGTCCTGCGTGATCCCGCGGTCGCCCCTTCTGCCCATGTCGATCGGCCTCCCTCCCTCCCCACCGCCGCCTGTGAAGTCGATGTCATCGACGGCGGTGGCCGAGGGCAGCCCCTTTGCGTCGGAGCCCTTGGCCGCGTTGCTCCACGTTGACGTGGCGGCCTACAGGACACGTCTCGGAAGCGTTGGAGCCGTCCCTCGGCCGCGCTGCCCACCACGTCGAGGTGCGCGGCGCGCCGTGCGCAGGCCGAGCCCACGCAGCGTCGCTTCGAGCTCAAAGGCGCCGACCGTGGCGACCAGCGCGCCCTTCTGCCAAACTTCGGTGGTGGGGAAGACGGTGACCCCGCGCTGGTCGCAGAGCGCATCCTGCGGCCCGCCGCCGTCGCGCACGATCTGGGCACACGCTAGCGCCGGCCCGCCGTACAGCTCCGAGGCCTCAAAGTCTGCGACTACCCTCTCGAGGAGAGAGTTGGACAGCGCACCCGCCTCGGTGTACGAGAGCACAAACACGCCGGACGGAGCCCCGCACAGCCGGTCCAGCGCCGCGCTCGTCGAGTCGGCGCTCGCGCCCGCCTGGTGCCGAAGGATCTTCATGGAAACGTCGCCGCCGCGACTGGACCTGCAGACGTGCACGCCGGGACGGAGCGCGAGCGCGCCGGCCACGGCCAGCAGGAGTGTCACACACATGCAGCGGATCGATCGATTGCAAGGCTGGCGAGAAATTCCCACGCCTCTCGCGGCTGAGTCAACCTGAGAATGCGAGCCTCGGCGCGAGCAGCCTGCTGGCAAACTCCGCTGTGAAGACCGCAGGCGCCCCCAGTCTTGCGGAGCTCGGTGTACGAACTTCACACCGAGCAGCTGGGAGTGGCTGCGGCTATAGCAGACAGGCGAGCAGCGTTCATGTTTTCACAGCAGGCGGGAAGTAGTACCTCGCCGTCTCTGGCACGACGAAAAAAAGGTCAAGGGCAAAAGAAGAAAAATATCTCCTGGTCATGCCTGTGCCTGCACGCCAGCCGCCCGGCGCCGCCTTCAACGCCGTCAACGTCTTCCTCCACCACCCAGTTGCTGGCCACATCGTCGAGGGCCTCCACTGGACGCTGCTCTGCCTCGCCGCCGGCCTGGTGGCGCCCTTTGTCCTTGCGTACAAGTGCGTGCGCGCCATCCGTGCGGCGATGGCGGGAGAGCTGGAGCTGGCCGAGACTGAGCGTGGCCGCTTCGGCATCTTCATCTCCGGCTGCGACTCCGGCTTCGGCAAGACAGCCGCGCTCTCCCTCGCCGGCCGCGGCTACACCGTCTTTGCGGGCTGCCTCACGCCAGAGGGAGGAGCGGCGCTGCGCGAGGCTGCGGCGGGAGGCGAGCGGCTGGTGCCGGTCGCCCTCGACGTGACCAAGGACGCGTCCGTCGACGCCGCCGTCGCGGCCGTGGACGAGTGGCTCGGAGGCGGCGGCCGCCGCGCGCTCCTCTCTGTGGTTTGCAACGCGGGCCTGGCCGCCGGCGGGCCGATCGACTGGCTGGCGATGTCGGACTTCGAGTCCAACATCAACGTCAACTTTTACGGCGTGATCCGGCTCACCAAGGCGCTCCTGCCCGCCCTCAAGCGCACCGCCGCGATGCGGCGGGCGGGGGGCGAGGGAGCGCCGCCGCAGCCGCGGTTCGTCATCAACTCGTCGATCGCCGGCAAGCTGCGGGTGGCGTACCTCTCCCCTTCCTAGGAACCTTCTAGGAACCTTCTAGGAGCCTTCTAGGCAAGCTTCCGGTGGCGTACCTCTCCCCGTACTCGACGTCGAAGCACGCGTGCGACACGTACGCCGCCTGCCTCCGGATGGAGCTCCAGCACTTTGGCATCGGCGTCACCACCGTCCTCGCCTCCTTCCACAAGACGCCGCTCATCGTCGCCGCCGACGGAACCTTCCGAGGCGCCGACTACGTGCGCAAGACGTGGGACCGCATGGCCGCCTCCAAGCAGGCCGAGTACGGCGAGGCCGTGCTCGAGTGCCTCGAGTACTCGAGCGACGCCCTGCTCATTGACTTTGCCTGGGACCCGCTCCGCGTCAACGAGGCGTGCACCCGAGCCCAAGCCCCACCCCCGACCCCCGAACCCCATCCCCGAACCCGAGCCCAACGCCCACGCCGCCCAAGGCCCAGCCCGCTCCGCGCGAGCGAGGCGCCGGTCCGCGCGGCGACCACTCGGCATTGGTTGAAATGGGCTGAGTGAGCTCTCCGTTGGTTAGGCGCTGGTCCGCGCGGCGACCACTCTCTCCCCACCAGAGGCGGAGGTCTGCTGCCGCTGCGAGATACCGTGCCGTGATGTGTCATGTGCATTGTGCTTCATACAGGCGGAGGTCTACTGCGGCTGCGATTCGCGCTACGTGATGCAGGCGCCGCCGCGGCTGCTGTTAGCGAACAGTTTGCGACACGCCCAGTCCCGATTACTCGTCAAGTCTCGCGATGCAGGCGCTGCCGCGGCTGCCCGCTTTCCTGTCCGAATGGGTGGTCGAGAGGTGCCTCAACTGGTATGGCCACCACGCGTCATGAGTCATAAATAAGAGCAGGCACGCATGGTCAATAGGTACCTCAACTGGTACGGCCACCGCGCGGGCGTCAAGCCGGCCGCCGTCGAGGAGCAGCTCAAGCAGCTGGCTGGCGCGCGTGACTCGAAGGAGAAGACGCTCTGACCTTGGGAACCCCCTCCTCTGTCTCCGCCTGTTGGGGCGGGCCTTCAACATACAGTGGGTTGCGCGGGCGTTCGCGTATCGCGACGCGGCTCAGAGAGTCAGGCGAGCGCGCAACCGGCCACGAGATTTGCAGCGTGCGCGACTCTGAACTCGAGACTCTGAACGCGGGGCGTGTGATGTGCAGTGTGTGCCGCAGACGGTTCGGGTCGATGCTCTTTTGTGTCCCTTGAGCTCTTCCGCGGAGATTGTTATTTGTTTTTATTTTATCATATTGAGAGGAGAGGCAGAGGGGTGTGTCAGCGGGGGATCCTGGCGGGCGCCCGCCCCCCGCGCGGCCCCGGCGCAACCCCTTCCAAAAAAGAAAAATCGTTGTCGAAGAAGATCCGGCGGGTTTATCGCGGAGCATCACCAAGGGCATCTCAGACGCTTCTCATGAAGGCGGCGACCTCGCGCTGCACCGCCGCCGCGCCCGCGGGCTCCTGGAAGACGTACCAGTCCACCTCCGGCAGAGAGCACACCCTCGATCCTCCAGCGGCACTCGTCGCCTCAAGCCAGAGAGCGGCTGCCTCTCGCGGCACGCACGTGCGCTGCTTGTCTCGGCCCGCCGCCTCGCCAACCACCGCGAGGACAGGCACGCCCAGCCGGCCGCCGGACGGGGCGTACGTCTCCTCGAGCGCCAGGTCGGCCTGGATCACCGGCACGTACCTATTCACGCCGGCTGGCTGTGAAGAGACGCTGTTCACAGGGTCGCCATGTCCGGCACTCGCATGCCAGAGACCGCGTCTGAACGCGTCTGAACGCGCTTGATCGCGTCTGATCGAGGCTCCTCTCGGCCCCTCTCGGCCCCTCTCGGCCCCTCTCGGCCCCTCTCGGCCCCTCTCGGCCCCTCTCGGCCCCTCTCGGCCCCTCCCGGCCCCTCCCGGCCCCTCTCGGCCCCTCCCGGCCCCTCTCGGCTTCTCTCGGCCCCTCTCGGCCCCTCTCGGCCCCTCTCGGCCCCTCCCGGCCCCTCTCGGCCCCTCTCGGCTCCTCTCGGCTCCTCTCGGCTCCTCTCGGCCCCTCTCGGCTCCTCTCGGCTCCTCTCGGCTCATCTCGGCTTCTCTCGGCACATCTTCGTCAGGCCGGCGTCGCGGAGGATGAAGTCGGTGCCGCCCTTGTCGGCGAGCATCGCCTGCTAGCGGGCTGGTGAATCAGTAGCGAAGGCCTCCGTCCCAGCCCGTGGCGGCAGAGGCGTCGCCTTGAAGGCGTCGTCGTCGAGCTTGTGCAGCTCGCCTGTGCCTCACTGACAGTTGGGTAATCAAGCACGGCACAGGACGATCGCTGTTGCTCACTCCATCACCGGCCCGCCTTTGCGGCCGGGCCAGGAAGGGCCCTCGGCGCTGACGGCGCACAGCAGCGCGGGTCCCTCGCCCGGCGCGGCGGCGCTGATGGCGAGCGCGGTCTCGAAGGCGAGGAGGGCGCCGTGGGAGAGGCCGACGAAGGCGAAGGGCTTGCCGCCGCGGAGCGCCGGGCCGAGCGCGGCGGCGAGCGCAGCGACGAGCTCGCGGGTCGAGGTGTGCAGCGCCTCCTTTTGGCGCATCCCTCGGCCGGGAAGCAGCACCTCGTACACCTCGGACGCCTCCATCGCCGCCGACCAGTTTGGGCGCATCAGGTTGTGCGCCGAGCCCTGCCCGCCGCGGTTGCCCGTCCAGTTGAACACGACCACGCGGTGCGTCGCCGCCGGCTTCTTCCCGAGGCAGCGCAGCCAAGGCGTCGAACCGGTGGGAGCGTCGCCGCGGGTGTAGGTGCCCGCCGCGCCCGGCACCGTCTCACCGCCACTCTCAAAGTAGGCGACCGCTTCGGCCTCGCTCCACTCGGACATGGTGACGAGGTCTATGGGCACGTCGTCCGCCATCGCGTCGGCCTGGATCTCGAGCAGCTGCGCCTCGGAGAGTGGCATGGGGTGGCCTCGGAGAGTGGCAGGAGTGGCAGGAGGTAGCTTCCCGCAGCGCAACGCAAGGCTGCATCTCTTCGCAGAAGAATTCTTAACTTACTAGGCGTGCGCCAGCGTCTCGACACCGAGATGTCTGGTCTATTTATTTATTACGACACCGTGATGTTCGAGGAGGTGGCTGCGGCGACCGCCCGGCTGCTCAAGCACCACGCGCGCTCCGGCGCGTGGGTAGAGATCTCGCCCGGCAACCCTACTGTCTGAATTCGCGGAGCGAAGAAAATTTTATCGGAATACGTCCATTTTTGGAGCTTGGAATACGGCGTATTCCATGGAATACGTGGAATGCGGGTGGAATACGGGTGGAATACAGGCCTCTGGGAGGTCATTTGGAATACGTGGAAAACGTATTCAGACAGTAGGCCGGCAACCCTAGGCCTAGCCAGGCCCCACGCGCTGGCCGCGACCGCGACCGCTCGATCCCGAACTGCCCCGTCAACTGACATGTCGGAATTGTCGGAGAATAGCGACTAGCACACCTCTGTCTGTCAAGAGTCCCCAGAAACCTGAGGAGTCACACAGTCCACCTGTGTGATGCACGCCCTGCCTTCGAGCGGGGCGGGGTGCGCACTGTCCCTCTGTGTTCGTGTGCGTCGCCCATCTCTCCCTGGAGATGATTTTATTATTTTTTTGCCGTGTGTATCCCTCCCTTGCGTGTCTGTTTTCTTTCTTTCACCGTGATGTGTGTGCCACGCCCTGCGAGCGGGGCGGGGGTACGCACTGTGCCTCTGTGTTCGTGCGTCGCCCATGCGTGCTGCATTTTTTATTTGTATATGGCACGAGCGCGCTCTGTCGTCCTCCGTTCTGTTGTCGCCATGGCCTCCTCGCGCCTCCTCCGACGATGCGCCGTCATCTCGCTCTTGCTTGCGCTGCTGCTCGCCTGTGCGCCGCAAACCGTTCTCCTCCTGAATCGCGCACTCGTCCTCAGCCTCGCGCTGTCGCCTGCTGTCCTGCTATCGCCCGCGGCGGCGGCCTCCTCCACTATCCAGCAGTGCCTCTTCCTTCCGGCGCTGCGGCACGCTCTCGGCCGTAGCGCCGCGCTGACAAAGTGGGGCCAGTGGGCGGCGACGCGGCCGGACCTCGTCCCTCCGTCTGTCTGCGAGGCGCTCTCCGTCCTGCACGCGCACGCGCCCGCCCACGCCGCCGCGATCTCGCGCGCCGAGGTCGAGGCGGCCACCGGAGCGAGCATCGAAGACTACTTTGACGCGTGGGAGGACGAGCCGCTGGCGAGCGGATCCATCGGCCAGGTCCACCTCGCACGGCTCACTGACTCGGCCAGTTCTGTGATGCGAGACTCCTTCCTCCCACAGGTCCACCTCGCCCGGCTCAACGGCAGTGCGGTGGCGGTCAAGGTTCGCCACCCGCGTGTCGGGGCAGAACTGGAGGCGCGGCTTCGAGCTGCTCGAGCCGCTGCCTATGCACAGCCTCTTCACACCTTCACGGCCCGTGAACAGGCGGACTTCAGGCTGCTCGAGCTGCTTGCGCGCGCCGTCGACAGCGTGCCCGGCTTGCGCTGGCTCGACGCGCAGTCGACAGTGAAGCAGTTCGGCTGGGCGCTGCAGCGGCAGGCGTCGCTCGAGGAGGAGGCTCGCTGGCTGCGGCTGGTGGGTCGCAACTTCGAGGCTTGGGGCGACGTCCTCCTCCCCGCGCCTCTCTCGGCGTCGCCGAGTGTTCTGATTGAGACCCTCGTGCCGGGCGCGCTACGGCGAGGGCACACACCGTCTTGCAGCTTCTACTCTGTGATTGTGTTGTCATGTGCTAGGCGCGCCCATCGGCGAATACATCAACTTCGCCGCTGCGACCGCCTCGGCCCACGACCCGATCCGCGGGCGCGAGAGGCGGCAAGCAATCTCTGCGGCCCCAACTCCTAGCGTCTCACCCCCTCTGCATTGCCAATCAGCCGCGCGCGGCAGCTCAGCGTTGCGCAGCGGCACTACATCGTACAGCGAGGCTCTGCGCCGGCTGCCAGCGAATGCCGCTCGCAGGCCGCTGGTCACCTCTCGGGTGGGTGTCCGTTGGAAGGCGTCGACATCTACTACAAGATGCTGCTCGCGGACAACCTGATGCACGCCGACCTGCACCCCGGCGAGCCTGCCCACCGGCGCTGCGAACGGCCGTGAACGGCGCCTCATCACGCTGTCTGCGCTGTGAGCACAGGCAACTTGCTCTTCAGCGCCGACGGGCGGGGCGGGCTCGGCACCATCGGGATGGTCGACCTCGGCATGACGGCGGTGCTCACCGCGAGCGAGCAGCACAACTTCATCGGCTTCCTGCAGGCCGTCGGCGAGGGCTAGTCATCCGCAGTCTGTCGACAAACCAAGACGGATGTGAATGCGTCTGCAGGCCGTCGGGGAGGGAGACGGCCGCGCCGCGGCGCGGTGCGTGCTGCGCTGGGCTGGCGGCGGCGGCGGCAGTGGCAGTGGCGGCGGCGGCAGTGGCGGCGGAGGCTATGGCGCGCCTGCGGGCGAGGCGTCTCTGCGCGACGTCGCGTTTGCCGACGCGATGGCGAGTAGCTTTGGGCGGCACTGCAGAGGGTACGGCCACGGCATTGACTTGGGCGTCGTGCTGAGGGAGAGATAGCCGAGACGCAGCTGAGATCGGGCACATTTGGGGGAGGCGTCTCTTCACCATCGTCTGCCGCGAGCAGGAGACGCTCAGCCTCATCCGCGAGCACCGAGTCGCCGTCGGCGCGAACTACGTCACGCTCGTCGTCAACGCGATGTGCCTCGAGGGCATGGCGCGCCAGCTCGTGCCCGAGTACAACGTGATGGATGCGGCCCGCCCGCTGCTCGTGGCGCATGCCAAGCTGCCGCGCAGCATCTTTGGCGCGATCAGCCCAGCTGCGCGGTTTGCGAAGCGAGTGCACGATCGCACGGTACTGCAGCGGTTGCTGCGCGAGGGCGCACGGATTGCTCCGCGGGAGTAGAGTCTAGGGGTGCGGTCCGATAAATTCGATAAATGCAGCACAGGCAGGTACCTGGTCATGCCTCTTAGAAGAACTTTGCACGCGCGCGGGGCCCGCGGCCACTGCGACGGGGTGTGAGACGAGACACATGTGTGCTCTCACAGTCTCCAGACTGCCGACGCCGGCACGCCGCGCTACGACCTACGTGTTCCCGGGCCGCGGGCGTTCTGCGCGCGAAAGGCTACACGCTTCGCGCGGCTCTCGGCGCTCACGAAGCGCCGGTGCACGACCGCGCGCGCAGCTGCTGCTACGTCAGTACGCGGCTTTAGCAGCCGGTGCCGCGTGCCGGTGTTGAGCTTGAGGCGGGGAGGGCGCGCGGAGTCCGGACACCGGAGACGAGAGCGGCACTTAAAGCCGACGTTAGAGCGGCTGTCCAAGCGTGTGCGTCGAGAGGTCGAGCGAGAGAGCTACACGGCTTTAGTGTTTGTCAATTAGTTTTTATAGAGGGTGATCCGCTTCCCGCAGACCGGGGTTTCACGTACACTAGTGTGTAGTACACAGTCACAGTGTACGTCAGTACACACCGTACCTTACACTTATATGTATGTATTAGTGGGGACGCGGACGGCTCGATTGGACGCGTCCACCCTCCGTCCAGAGGGGGGAACAGAGGCTTGTACGTTGGGCCAGGTACCAATTTTGTCGAATTTATTTCAAAATCTGCAGGCGCGGAGCGCCTGCGAAAATTTTGAAGAAATTTGCAGTCGGGCCTGATTTTCATCAAGATCTTTCAAATTTGCGGTGTGGAGTTGGGGGGTGGGTTAGGTTAGGGTTATTAGGGTTAGAGGGTTAGGGTTAGGGTTAGGGTTAGGGTTAGGGTTGGGTCAGGGTTGTCTGGTTGTGTCTGTATATGCCAGCGTTGCAGGGTTCTGCGCTGGGATCTGGCCCCACAGCGCCGACGACTAAGACTCAGCCCCACACGCTGACCTAGGGTTAGGGTTAGGGTTAGGGTTAGGGAAAGGGTTAGTCTTCTTGTGTTTGTATGCCAGCGTTGCAGAGTTCTGCGCTGGGATCTGGCCCCAGCGCCGACGAGTAAGACTCAGCACCGCACGCTGACCACTTCTTACACGCGGCCGGCGCCCTCACCGCGGCAAAAGGGTCGAGCGAGCGGGCAGAGTCGCGATGTCTGCGCACCCGCGTGCCGATGGGCGGCGCACGCAACCGAGAGAGGCCCTGTCGCGCCGCCAGTAGCGTTCCGCACTCCCCACGCCACCAATTGCCGCCTCAGGGCGCCAGCCACCTCTTACACGCGGCCGGCGCCCTCTCGCGGCAAAAGGGTCGAGCGAGCGGGCAGAGTCGCGATGTCCCTGCGCACCTGGGTGTTCGCCGCCTATATGCTCTATCCTGTGCCAAGAGGATCTATTCTTTTTCCTTCGCGGCAACGCGATGGCGGCAAGGCCACTTTGCGCGCCCGCCTCGTCACGCAGAAAACCAACGGGCGTCGGACCGCGGTGAGACCGCGCCGCCCTCCGCGCCCGCCCGCGCCCGCAGCGTGAACACATACGCGCGTCCCTCGCCGCACGGAAACATACGCGCCAGCCGCGCACACAGCCTCACATGCAGCGCAGACCGCATGCCCGCGCCCTGGGCCGCCGACGACCCGGTCGGGCGGGCTGCGCGGCCGCCGCACACCACCAGGCAGGCGCACGAACACCCGCAGCGCGCCGCAGCCCACCGCGCAGCCCTGCCAGCCAAGCCTGCGCCTCCCAGCTGCACAAACAGGGCGCACAACAGAATACAGCACACAGTGCACACACCGGCAGCGCGCGCGCAGCACACGCAGACGCGCGCGCGACCGCAACACGCACACGTACACAGCACGCGCGCGTCGCACGCCAGCGCAGCGCCACACACAGAGCACACTTCCCATCAGCAGCAGCAGCCTGCCACAATCCACATCTCACACACGCGCGCACACACTCCCCCCTACCGGCGCACGCATTGGGCGTCGCCGAGAGCTCCCAAAGCTGACTTGTGTGGCTGCTTGTGCTGCCAGCTCCCGAGCCGGCCAGCCGCGCAGCCCCCCGCCCCCCGTTCTGGCTTGTTATGGCTGCTTGTGCTGCCTGCTTGGCAGCACAAGCAGCCACACAACATCCCGCTTCATCTCGCCTCCTAGTCTCGCCTCATCTCGCCTCATCTCGCCTCACCTCGCTTCATCTCGCCTCACCTCGCTTCATCTCGCCTCACCTCGCCTCATCTCGCCTCACCTCGCCTCATCTCGCCTCACCTCGCCTCGCAACCCTCATCTCGCCTCACACCTCGCCTCATCTCGCCTCACCTCCTCGCCTCATCTCGCCTCACCTCGCCTCATCTCGCCTCACCTCGCCTCATCTCGCCTCATCTCGCCTCATCTCGCCTCATCTCGCCTCATCTCGCCTCATCTCGCCTCATCTCGCCCCCCACCTCTCGCCTCACACCTCGCCTCATCTCTCGCCTCATCCTCGCCCCATTTTTTTTCTTTTCTAGACCACTCCGAGACCGACCCGCCCAAGACCGACCCGAGACCCGAGATCGACCCGAGATCGACCCGAGATCGACCCGAGATCGACCCGAGATCGACCCGAGATCGGCACAAGCGATCAACCCAAAAATGCCCCAGAGAGCCCCCTCCGGGGGGACCCCCCCTCACCCCGAGTGTCCGTGTCCTTCGCGAGTCACCGATGGGGAGCGGGGGGGGGTGCGAGATGCACAGGGGAGGCTGGGGAGGGGGGGGTCCACTCTGAAGACTGCCGACCGCGGGGGGGTTTTGTCCCACAGGGTTTTACCCTCCGCGTGAGGATCGGCGCGGCGAGGGGGTAGGTTCGAATTCGCCGCGCAACATTTCACCCCCACAGGACCCCGCCCACCCCCCCTCATGGTCCCACCTAGTATCCCAATGAGCCTTCGCACCCCCTCCTTGCGCAGTGTCCCCCACTATATGTCGCCGTTATCGGGGCATGCTATCCTGTGTAGTCAGGGCAAGTGGGGGCGAGGCGCAGTCCCTTTGACGTATGTATCTCTGGGTTCTGTCCCTAGTCTCGGAGGGGGGCTTGAAGCTAAGAATATTTTATTTTCTATCCTGTGCCAAGACGGACACATTTTGACAATCAAAATCTACCTCAAAATTTGCGACCGCCCCTCGAAATTTGCTGATCAAAATTTGCGGTGGCCCGGATCGAAACCTGTACTTTGGCCAACTTGTACGTACACACCTGCTTGAACCGACCTTACCACTGCAGCGCCCGCACCGCGGCGGCCTGCTGCTGCCTCGCGTTGTGGCCCTGCCGCTCGTACCTCAGCCGCGCGTACAGCACGGGGCAGTCGATCGCCTCGCACCGGATGTCGCGATCGTGCTCGCCCGTGCAGCGCATGCAGTGACGCGTCGTCTGCTCGTGCCTGTTCGTCGATTAATCGATGATAGTTACCTTGCTTAGCAGCATGCAGTGGCGCGTCGGCGGCTGGTGCCTCTGCTCGAGCAGCCGCAGCCGCGTCGCTAGGGCAAACGCGGCGTCGCCAGGCCGGCCGAGGCACGCGGCGCAGAGGGTGGCGCCTGATCAAGTCATGGACTACTTGGTCCATCAGTGGCCGGGCAAAGGACGCGGCGCAGAGGTCGGCGCCGTCGGCCGCGGGGGCGTCGCACAGCACGCAGTGCTCCGAGTGGTAGTACTGGTGCATGGTCCGGCGCGGGCCGGTCGCCTTGACGGGCGCCGCTCGGTCGAGCGCGAGAGGGACGTTGTTGCGCTTCATCTGGAGGGTGTACCTGCGGGTCACGCCCGGCGGGTCACGCCCGCGGCTGAGCTGGGCGAGCTCATCTCGCGCTTCCGGGAGGGGTGTGCCATCGGAAGACGTCGACGCCGATCGGCTCGAGGATGCGGTTGAGCGCGGGCAGGATGCCCTTGAAGATGTAGTAGTGCGCCGCGATCTTGAGGCCGCGCTCGTGCAGGAGCAGCTCCTCGGGGCGGCGCGCCGACTCGCGCAGCTTGAACGCCTTCGGACGAGTACCCGAGATCACCCGAGATTATCCGAGGTGAGAAGGGCAGGGCCGCTGCAATGCCTTGGTCGACGACGCGGCGACGCCGAACTGGGCCGACTCGACCACCACGAACGGCACCTACTCTCGGGCAATCTCGCCTCATCTCGGGTCATCTTCGGGTAGTCGACTCGCCCGCCCCGAGGTGCACACCCGCTCCCCCATCTCCGCCGCGTCGCGCGGGTCGATTCTCTGCCTGCGGATCGCAACCTGACCACGAGACACAGCCGAGGTCAGCCCGAGATCACATCCCCAGACACAGCGCGCAGCCGCGTGGTGGCCGCCTGGCCGGACCCCGGCGCCACGCCCTCCGACTTGTACCCGAAGGTGTCTTGCGCGCCGCCCTTCATCTCGGTGGCGAAGACGCAGTCGATGAGCGGGAAGCGGCCCGTCCACAGCTTGTCGCACTGCCGGAGCACGTAGCTCTTGACGGCCGACACGTCCTTCGTGGTGAGGAGCAGCCGCAGCGCGCGGTCCATCACCTTGACCGTCGCGAGGCACGCGTCGCGCCGCACCGCCTCGAGGCCCTTGACGTCGAGAGCGGGCGCGCGAGACGCGTCGCCGGCGACGTGCTGCTCGTACTGCCTGGCCGACTCGTACGAGAGGCCGACGTACCGCTTCTTTGCCTGCAGCATGCTCGCGGCGTACACCTTCTCGAGCTCGAGCTCCATCGGGTGCGGGCACCTCTCCGTCACCGCCTCGGCTATCGCGCGGCCGACCGCGAAGGCCTCCGCGACCGACCGACCCTCGAGCAGCACAAACATCGAGTCCGTGTCGCCGTACACCACGCGCGCACGCCACTCGCGCCGCTGGTGCACCATCTCGATCGCCGCCTCGAGGGTCTCCCTCCCGGTCTGCACGATGGCGTCTGCGAGGTGAGCGTTCGGCATCCGCCCGGAGTAGGAGGCGGCGGTGTACCCGTACGTGACGTTGGCCACCAGCTTGAGGCCGAGCTGCCGGTCGTTGAGCGTGCGGTGCAGCGCTGACCTGTGAGCAATGAGGCAACGGTGAAGTACTGTCACTCACAGCCCATGGATCGTGCAGTGAAAGCGCAGGCCCGGGCGGCAGCGACTTCATCGCGCGCTTGACCATAAAGCGCGTCTCCAATATCTCGCGCAGCAGCCGCGGCAGCACGCCTGATCCACGCAGGGATGCCTTGAAGGATGTCATCGGCGTCTTTCACGCTGCACCGCGGCAGCACGCGCCAGGCCGCGCCGCTGCGCGCGCAAACAGGAGCCCGTTTGGCGAGGCGTAGGTCCCGCGCAGAAGCCCGCCAGCCGCCGCAGAGGGAGCGGCAGAGGGGGCGGCAGAGGGGGCGGCGGGAGAGGAGGCGGCGGGAGAGTAGGCGGCGGCAGAGGGGTTGGTGGCAGAGGTGGGCTGGTCGCTGTCGGCGGGCGGGGCGGCGGCTCCGACGCGGCGTAGGGCGGCGCGGAGCTGCCAGCCGGCGTCTCGAGGCCCCGAGGGGCCGTGTGCCTGTCCGTCCGGAGGCGCGCCGGTCAACCAGTCACTCACTGACTAGCGAGGGGCGTGTGCGAGGCATGTGCGATGGCCGAGCGCCTCTTGCGGGTGGAGAGCTAGTAGCTCAGTGAGTGGCTAGCAGCTGCTAGCGCGAAATCAGTCCTAGGGGTAGTGACGAGTGCACCTCGTCGCGGGTGGCGAGCGCACGCGGAGGCAGCTCGAGGCATCCGAACTTATGCGACGGCCCCGCCTCCCTCCGGAGGGTAGGCGCCATCGCCTGTTCGCAGCGCAGAGGTGTGACGAGGCGCGGGTTCGTCTCCCGCCGGAGGGTCCGTGGTATCGCCTCGAGCTTGCCAAGGCAGGTGGAGTAGCAATAGTTGTACGCGCAGACGACGGAGGGGTACAACGAGCGAAAGTCGAGCACGGCCACCTGTGGCACAGTCATAGACCTATCAACCGAATACGAGACAACAACGTGCAGAGTCGAGCACGGCCACCTACGATCAACTCATGCCTCGATCGGCACCCGCCCGACCGCACGCCTCTCGCCCCCCGCTGAGCAGTGCGGCCGGGTCCGAGTAGAGGGTGCCCTCGGGGTCGAAGTTGAGCGCCTGGGCACTCGACGGCTGAGTCGGTGAGGACGATGTGAGAGGGTAAAAGCAGCGGTGCTGCGTTGCGCGCCTGGCACTCGATGGCTGACTGGCCCCTCACCTGCTCCTTGTTTATGGCGGGGAGGGCGTAGTCTTGCGTCCGGGCCAGCCGCAGCAGCATCGACTCCACTCGGTACTGCGAGCCTCGCACCAGCACAGAGTGGAAGTCGATGCCTGATTGGGCAGCGGATTGGTCAGGAGGTATGGCTGAGTTGTGAGCACGGAGAGGGAGTCGGTGCCGAAGACTCGCGCGTGCTCCGAGGTGCGGGAGATGACCTCCAGCCTGGCGACGAGCAGCTCTCTCGTGATGAATCACACCATTCCTTCTATTGCATGATGAACCAATTATCCAGTCTGGCGAAGAGCAGCGTGGTGAACGATGAGGTATTGTTTGGGTATCAAACACCGATCTGTTCTCTTTCGCCTGGCGACGACGAGCAGCGTGGTGCGGAGGACGGTCGCGTAGTGGCGCAGCACGTGCAGTCGGCCGGCGTCCAGCCGGCTCGCGGCCGGCGGGACGGCGGCGGGCGCCTGATTGAGATAGTCAACCCTGGATGAAGGACCACCCAACCGCCTCGGCGAGCGGCGGCATGGGCGGGCGCCTCGTCCCACCACAGCGTCATCGAGCGGTGGGTGTGGGCGGGCACGCGCTGCGGCATGGGGCGCCTAGCTCTCGCAATCAACGACTGATTGGCCACTCCTCGGCGTGGGCCGGGTGCGTGCTGTGGCTTAGGGCGCCCGTCCGCGCCGACAATGGTGAGCAGCTTCGCGGCGACCTATAGATTCCTCAGGCGGCATCGTAGTGTTTTCACTGATCACGGCGGCGAGCAGCTTGGCGGCGACGTTGTCGAGTGTGTACGAGGTGAGCTTGAGCTCTGCCCGCGCGGAGCGCCACACGTTGAGCACCAGCCGGCCGCAGACCTGGCCCACACCCGCGCCGGCGTGAAGAGGCGCCGCCGCCACACACCTCTGACCAACCGGCCGCAGGCCAGGTCCATCGAGCCGTGCTCGCCCCACGGCTATCTCTCGGCTAGATCTCGGCTATCTCTGGGCCAAGTCCATCGAGCCGTGCTGCTCGCCCCACGGGTCCCGCCTCGCCCTCGCGTCGCCGTCGTCCGAGTCTGGCATCCGCCCAAGCAGCCGCACGAGCGGAGGCCTCATCCCGAGCACCGCGGCTCGCTCGAGCGCGTACCCGAGCGACGCGCGCCGCACGTCCCACGCGAGTAGGATGTCGGGGTCGTGCTGCTGCACCGCCGCGGCGAGCGCCTTGAGCAAGCCCACCTCCCCTCCAGCCACGCGCGCCTCGGTGCAAGCAACGCCACGCCCGAGCAGCCCGCCGCGCAGCCGCGCCTGTTCACAGCACACGGCGTGAAGAGGCGCCGTTCACACCCTCACCCACCGCCGCCGCGCCGCCGCGCCGCCGCGCCGCCTCCCAGCCCTCCCCCGCCCTGGTCCGACCGAAGGATGACGCCGTACCTGATTAGGCATGACTAGCCATTCATCGTCAACTGGACGACCTGTCCGGCCGAAGGGTGGCGCCGCACCGCATGCTCCGCTCGTCGTGCCACTCAAACCCGCCGCCGCACCCGCCCCCATCGCCTCCGCCACCGTCTCCGCCCTCTGCACCGCCGCCGCCTCCTCCGCCTCCTCTTAAGCCTCCTCCTCCGCCTCCTCCGCCTCCGCGACCGCGAAGCGGCCACGCGCCGTCCTCCCGCTGCACGCAGTACACGACCGCCAGGATCTCGTCCCCGCCGCCGGCCGGGGCACCGTGCGCCGCTGACGTGCCGGCTGACCCGCCCGCCGCGCCTGCTCAGTCATCAGTTATCACTCCTCGCGGCTGCACGAGCCAGATGCCTGCACGTGTCAGCCGCGCCTCCCGCCGCATCGCTGCCGGGGCGGCCTGGGTCAGGCCTCATCCCGCCCCGCGTGCGCACGTGCAGCTCGAAGGCGAAGAGGCAGAGATGCTGGCAGCCGTGAGGCGCCTGGTTCATACTCATGACACGTCAATGACGGCGAACTGCAACTGGGGCGTGGCGGCCGAAGAGACGCCAGCTCCGCCGCCGCCGCGCCGCCGCCGCGCCGCCCCTGCGTCGCCATCGCAGACGGGCCCGACACGCCGGTCATCGGCAAGGCGCCTGCGCGACCAGAGCAGAGAGAGTGAGAGCGGGGCGAGGACGCGGCATGTCTCACACGGCGCCTCGCAGCCTCGGCAGAGGCGTGTTCGAGCGGCGCACGGATGTCCAGTGGCTGCTTCGGCTGCGTGATCCCGCGTGGGAGGGGTCGGCAGAAGGGTCGGCAGACGCGGGTCGCCGGCAGAAGGGTCGGCAGAAGGGTCGGCAGACGCGGGTCGGCAGAAGGGTCGGCAGAAAGGTCGGCAGAAGGGTCGGCGGACTGGGGTGGGCAGGCGCGGGTCTGGCCTCACCACACAAGTGGTACTGGTGGAGCTCATGGCCAGGCCAGACTTGTGCCAGCTGGCCTCCGCACACGATCGCGGCAGCGTGCTCTCTCCTCTACACCGCGCCGGTCTGCGCCGGAGAGGGCCGTGCGGCGGGTTGAGCGGAGCGGCTCTCCTCCGACCCTGCAGCCTACTCAGGAATGAGTCGTATATCACTAGTTAGCCAGCTGGCTCTCCTCCGACCTTGCGGCGGCGGCGGGACTGGCCGCCTCCGCAGCACTGCTACCCGGTGCACTGCCTGGCGGCGCTGCATGCACCGCCGTCGGCGTGCCCTCCGACGCCTGCGACGAGTCCAGGCTGCGGCCCGCCTCGCCCCCGCCGCCCCCCCCTGGCCCGCACCTACCCCTCCCGGGGTCCGAGTCGGGCGCTGCAGCCCTCGCCCCTCCGCCGCCTCCGCCGCCTCCGCCGCCTCCGCCGCCTCCGCCGCCTCCGCCGCCTCCGCCCCCGCCGCCCCGCCGTCTCGCCCTGCCGCCCGCTATGCTGCGGCCGCCGGCGGCGGCGGAGGCGGCGCCTCCGCGCTCGCGCCCGCGCCTCCCCCCTCGTGGCCCGGGTGTGTGGAGGCGGCACCAGGCGGCAACCTCTGCCGCAGACGGCGGAGGCAGCGCCGGCGCGAGGACTCGCGGCGCCTAGTCTCGGTGCAGCCTCCCGCTAATCTCGGGTAGTCCCCCTTCGGGTCGCTTTGAGGGTCAGCGGCTCCTGCGGCGGCGACGCGACGCGGGCTGCGGCGACCCACTCTTGCCGGCAGGCGGGGCAGCCTAGAGGGAGGTCGAGAGAGGGCTCAGGGGAGAGTGAGAGAGCCTTCTCCTGCCGGCAGGCGGGGCAGCCGTCGGGGCGTCCGCGCGCGTCGCAGAAGAAGCGGCAGAGCGAAACGGCGCCTGGTAAGCATCACGAACCTTGATGGCTGATGGCTCGCTGGTAAAGAAGAGTCTGCAGGGCCAAGCCGCGCCCGCAGAGCCGAAGCGATGCTCGCGGTGCCGCACGACCCGCGAGGCGCCTAGTGGCACTCAATGACTCTTCCCCGATTCATTCGTGACCATGGAGCATGCCCGCGAGGCGCCTAGTGAGCAAGTTCCGTCGCGAGTGATTCGTCAGCGACGGACTCCGTCCGCCGGACCGCGTTGCGCTGCAGCTGCCTCCGTCCGCCTCGAGGTCGGCGCGGTTCGAGTAGAAGACGCCCTTGGGCACCACCCGAGGCCAGAGAGTCTCCTGCACCGCCGCTCGAGACGGCGGCGCCTCCTTCGGCCGCAGCACCTGCGATCATTCACATCTCCCGTCATGGCGAGTGGCAGCACTTCATGCTACGCGCCTCCCCGAGGCTGCGGCGCCGTACAGCCGGCGGCGAGGGGGCCGTAGCCCCTCGAGATCACACGGCTGAGCCCTCGCGCTGCCTGCCTCCCCGCGGCACCGCCTGCTCGCAGATGGGCTGCGTGAACAGCGTCTCCTCACACGCCTCGCGCTGCTCGCCCCGTCGGCTCGCCAGCTCGCGGCGGTGCGGTGCCGTGGCTCATGGCAGGCACGCCCGTCGACGCAGCCCGCGACTGCTCCTCCGGGTCCGACTCATCGCTGAAGCCAGACTCGTCTCGCTGCTTGAAGTCCGTCCAATCTCCTAGCGTGTTGCCTCGCTCGTCGTACTTTGGAGAAGCTGGCCTTGGGTGGTCGGGGTAGTCCGGCGGCGACGTCGCGAGCGACGGAGGCGGTGGCGGCGGCAGTGGCGGCGGCGGCGGAGGCGGCGGCGGCGGAGGCGGCGACGAGCGAGCGCCGTGTGCGGGCTTGAGATATGGCGGAGGGCCGCTGCGTGGAGACGGCGGCTGCGGGAAGTGCGGAGGTGGAGGCTCTGGCACTGTCCCGTAGGGGTCCGGCGAGGTGAGCGGTCCTTGTTGGTCGGCGGGGGCGAAGAAGCGTGGGAGGTCGAGCAGCGGGTCTAGCAGCGTGCCTCCGGGGAGGATCTCCGTCCCGCCGGGCAGCCCTTCGGGCGTGGCGGCGTGCGAGGCGGCGTGCGAGGCGGGGGCATACCGCTCTGTCGGTGACCCTGGCGGCGTCGCGGACAGCGGAGGAGGCGGGCGCTGCACGACGAGCAGTTGGCTCAGCTCTGCTTGGCTCAGCTCCTCCTCCTCCGCCGCCTGCCCGCCACCGCCCTCCTCCTCCTCCTCGTCGGCAAACTCGTCAAAGAGGCCCGCCCCCGCCTCCGCCCCAGCCCCCGCCCCCGCCCCCGCCGCCGATGCCGCGCCCTCCGAGTCCACCCCAACCTCTATCTCCTCCTCCTCCAACTCCTCCTCTTCCTCCTCCTCCTCCTCCTCCGCCTCCGCCACCGCCACCGCCTCTGCCCCCTCCTCCTCCATGGCTTCTCTCGCCGCCGCTCCACCCTCCTCCACATCCATCGACGTCCCCTCCTCCGTCCCCCCCTCCGCCACGCCCTCCGCCGACCCCTCCGCCTCACCGCCGCCTTCCTTCGTGTCGGACGCCTCGCGCACTCGCTTCACGCCCGACACCCGCACCGCAGGCCCATCCCCGCCCAGTCCAAGCCCGCCGCCTCCGCCACCCCCTCCGCCTCCTCTGCCGCTCCCCGACTCGCGGCGGTACGCCCGGAGGTACGCCTCCCTGCAAAAGGCGGGCAGGTCCGGCGGTAGACCCGCGAGCAAGCTGCTGCTTGGCTGCTCGGCAGCAGCAACGGGGGAGCGCTCTGCCGCCGTCGCCGCCACCGCCGTCGCCGCCGCCGCCGTCGCCGCTGCCGCCGTCGCCGCCGCCGCCGTCGCCGCTGCCGCCGTCGCCGCTGCCGAGGGCGGAGGCCCCGAGGATGCGAACGAGGAGGTGGCGGCGGCGCTGGTGGCGGAGGAGGAGGGCTCCCTCTCCTCCTCCGGCTCCCTCTCCTCGTCCGGCCGCTGAGGGCTGTCCCCGCCGCCGTCCCACTGCGGAATCACGCCCGCCCCCTCCCCCTCCCCCTCCCCCTCCCCCTCCCCTGCCCCCTCCCCCTCCCCTGCCCCCTCCCCCTCCCCTGCCCCCTCCCCCTCCCAGCCCGCGCCGCCGCCGCCCTCCCCGGCGGGCTCGCTCCCCCTCAGGCGCTGCGCCAGCTGCTGCGACGCCAGCTGCGACGCCTGCAACTCCTCCTCGAAACTCGGCGCCACGCCTGAAGAAGAAGCGGCGCAGTCTCGGGGACTGCCCCGCGCAGTGTCGCACCTCGGCGAATGCCATCGGCGCCGGTGGAGACGCCCGCCCCTGCGAGGACCGCGCGCACCTGTCAAGCGGGGCGGTCGACAGCTCCTTGATTAAACTGACAAACGGCCGCCACCTCCGAAGACCGCCGCGGGGACCTACGGGTCGATTCATGGCTCCCTCAGCTGCCTGGTCCAGCCGGGCCACCACCACCCTCCGAGGACCGTCGCGGACCTGCTCCTCGAGCCGCGGCAGCGCGAGAGCGGGAAGACGCGCCTGCACCGCCACCGGGCTGCATCACAATTCGTGCCATTCGCAACTAACTAATGGGCTCGCCTCCACCGCCACCGCGAGCTCAATAGGTGAACAGCAACTGATCAAGTGGCGGCATTCACAAGCGCAGGCACGGGCTCGCCTCGACCGTCACCGTCCCAAGCCGCGTCACCGCCGCAGAGGTGACTGCTCCGAGCCGGAGCAGCTGCAGCTGCAGCTCCTGCTCACACCGGGGTAGGGGCTCATCGACTGGTGTCAGCTGTTTACTAGGAGCAGGAGCAAACGCAGCTCCTACTTCACAGAAGGAGGCCGTGAAGAGCAGCTGCCCGCTCCAAGCCTTGGCTGCGGCCGCGGCTGCCTCGAGCGCTCGCCGCGGCATCCCCTTGAGCGCCGCCGCCTCGAGCTCGAGCACCTCCTCCACCTGCTCACGGCAGGAGGTGTGAAGAGACGCTGCTCACAGCCGCGCCGTATCGAGTGCCTCCTCCTCCGCCGCCTCCTCCTCCTCCTCCCCCTCGGCGTATGCCCCTGCGGCGTCGGCCTCCGCGCCGAGGGAAGACTGCTGCGACTGGGACGGCTGCAGCGGCTGGGAGGAGAGGCCACCCGCCTCGTACGCCTCCTCGTTCTCCTGTTCACGGCGGCGGGCGGTGTGAAGAGAAGCCGCCTCCCCGCCTGCCGCCTCCTCCGCGCCCCGCCATCTCCTGGTTGATCTCCCGCAAGAGCGCGTCGAGGCCTGACTCAGCCGCGGAGGCGGATTAGCCGAGTCCTGGCCGAGAGGCAGCCAGACACCGCAGAAGCGCGGCGGTGCCGTCTTGCGGCGGCTGCGACAGCTGCGGCGGCTCCGACTGCTGGGACGGCTGCGACGCCTGTCGATGAGCAACGCATCGATGGCTCCAGATGACCGATCAGTGCGGCCTGCCTGCTGCACCTTCGCCTGCAGCTCTGCCGTGTCCGCGGCGTCGATGAGCTGGGTGAGCCCTCCCGGCGGCTCGGTCGGGCCTCCCGCCGCCTCGGCAGACGCGACGGGGGAGAGGGGGCCGTCCATGGCCCAGCCTGATCACCAACACACAGCACTTCATTGCAGCGTGACACGGGGAAGAAGAGCCGAGCCCTCCGGGGCCCGCTAGCCGTCCCCGGACCCCCCGCCGCCGTCGTCGTTGCCCGCCGCTCCCTCCTCCTCGTCCGCCTCGGTGGCGGCGAGGATCTGCTCGAGCACCTGCAGGCAAGTGTGAACAGGTAGGTGTGAAGGAAACGGGCAGGTGTGAAGAGGCAAGTGTGAAGAGGCAAGTGTGAAGAGGCAGGTGTGAAGAGGTGGCGCTCGATCGAACCCGCATCGCACCGCTGTTGCTACTACAACTAGCAATGAACTACAGGCTAGTCCGCCTCGAACTGGTCCCGCACCGCACCGCTGCGTGCGGGAGGAAGAGCACATCGCAGCGACGCCTCGGCCGCCGGCGTGCCTCCCTCGGGAGTCCTAAGAGTGCATCCGTGCTCGTTGACAACGGAGGGACGCCGGCCAGCGTGCCGCCCTCGAGGGGACCCGTTGGGGCCGCGCAGCGGGGCAAGCCCGAGTGCTGCCCGCCTGCTCGCAGGGGCGGAGGTGTGTGGAGAGGCGGGCCTCGAGGTGTGCAGAGCCGTGGCGCTGCCCGACCTGTCGCGCTCGTCCCTCCACAAATTGGAGAGGGAGGAGACCTGAGGGCCCACGCTTGACAGGCTTGGCAGCTCACCGGCGGACAAGTGCACAAGTCGGGGAGGGGCGCGGCACCATCTGCACGTCGGCGCGGGCGGACGAGAGGGGCTCGTGCAGCACGTCTCGCGCGTTGAGCACCTGCTCACAGCTGTGGCTGTGAAGAGGGCGAGAGCGACTCGCGCAGCACCTCTCGAAGCAGGACCTGCGCCGGTGCCGCGTCTAGCTCGAGCTCGCAAGAGGTCAGCCGCGGCGCGAGGTACCGCACGCACAAGCCATGCGTCTCCCCCTCCTACAGCACACGCCTCCCCGAGATCTGGCCGAGGGGCACCCGAGACTCCTCTGCCCCGTGCGTCGCCCCCTCCGTCCACACGCTTCGAAGCCCCGTCTCCCTCCGCCGCCTCTCGCTCCCGCCTCCAACGCTCCCACCGCCTCCCCCTCCGCCGCCTCCGCCTCTGCCGCCTCCGCCGCCGCCGCCGCTGCCGCCGCTCCCCTCGCCGCCGCCAGTCTGCGAGGCGAGTGGAGAGGCGAGAGGGCGCGCCGCCGTCGCCCGAGGCAGGCCCGGCCTCAGGGCGGGCAGAGAGGCGCCACCCAGCCGGAGCAAGTCCATGCCGTGCAGGTTGAGGTCGACCTGCTCACGGGAGAGAGGGGGGGGGGGGGGTGGAAGAGGCGGCTCTCCACGGGGCCCTCCCCGCAGCGAGGGCCCCAGGCCGGCCTTGAACTTGAGCGCGTACCCGACGTGCGACTCGTACGGCTGCGCCTGCGGGGCGTGTGGACAGGTGGGTGGCCTGGGAAGGAATCGCGGCGGTCGGTGACCGATGCGGCGGCGGCTGCGCCCGCTGCAGCGGCGGCACGAGGCCGAGGAGAAAGAGGTCGGCCGCCTCGACGACCTAGTTGCCGAGGGATGGAGAGATTCGTCATTCTGCGGGGGCGACGCCGGTCCGGCCCCCCCTCCACCCCCCTCCCCACCTGGTCCACGCCCCTGGCTTGCGTCTCGACCAGCACGACACGCAAAAAAGGGCGCGCCTGCCGAAGGGCGTCGAGATGAGCCGAGATGAGCCGAGATTGATCCGCCTCCACTGGGCCGCGAGAAGGCGGCGCGCGCGTAGAACGGCCTCCGTGAGGCCACATCTCGGCTGTATCTCGGCGAGATCTCGCCTCGGCGTGGTAGCCGTAGAACGGGGTCCTCGACACTACTGCGATGTCAAACACCCTCGCCCGCTCACGCTCCGCCAACGCCGGCGCGCCTACAGCCGATGGCGGGCGCTGCTGCTACCGCCCTCGTCCGTGCCGCCCTCTCCCGCCCGCCGCCTCCGCCTCCGCCGCCTCCGCCGCCGCCGCCGCCGCCCGTCTGAGCGGCTTGTGCCCGCGCGGCTCGCTCGGCGGCGCGCTCGTCCTCGCGGTGCGCCAGCGCCGCGTCCAGGCTGTCCGCCACCCTCCGGCGAAACGCCGCCACCCGCTCCTCCGGAGCCGACGCCAGCCAGTGAGGGCCGGGCACGAGCAGGTGCGGGAACGCCTCGTGCATGTGCACGCACGCCGTCTGCCCGCGCGGCGTGGAACCGAAGACGCGCATGACCGGCGCGTGCCTGCGGCCGGAGGCGGCACGCTAAGTCGCATGCTGCGTCGCGGCGATTCGCGGCCGGCAGCGTGTGCTATCAGCGGAAGCGCAGGTACGACTACAGCCCGCACCGGATCTTCCTGCCGGTCAGCGGGCTGTGAGTCGGGTCGAGGCCTTGGACCGGAGGCGTGCGCGCCGGCTCCAGCTTGACGATGCGAACGGCGAAGGCGCACTCCGGGTCGTCGTCTCTCATTCCTGGTCGATCAGCCGCCATGCTGTCAAACAAATCGATCGTTATTGGGTCCCCGCTCTGCAAGGGGCCCCTCCCTCCTCTCGCCCGCCTTCATAGCGCGAGAGGGTCTCGAAGAAGAGGAGGTAGTTGAATTGAGAAATGCGCTCCTCTTGCGAGACAAACAAATCGGCCACGAGGCCTGGGCGGCCGCCGCGCTCGGCGGCGGCCGCGCCTGACATGCGTGGTGAGGGGGGAGGTGCTGCTCCCTACCCCCTCCCCCCCCACACACCCCACAAAACACCACAGACAGCACTCCACACACACCATGCATGGACGGCGGAGGGTACGACGACGGACACACTCGCAAGACTCCAACAGATAACAGAACAGACCAACCTCGAATCTCAGTCGCTCGGGAGAGGCGGGTGGGGCGACAGAGATCAAAGGGGGCGGGAGGACAGTGGCGTGGACGAGCACGCGGGTGCGCAAACAAGCGGACGCGCGATCTGAAACGTCGTCCTTGGCCACGTGCCCCGCTGGCAAACCACAAGAGAGGGTGGATAGAGATAGGCGCCTCAGGCGACCGCTCGTCCTGCCCCTCCCCTCAGCAGAGCGGGCGAGAATGCTAAAGCATTCACGCCACCTCTGCAAGGGGCCCCTCCCTCCTCTCGCCCGCCTTCATAGCGCGAGAGGGTCTCGAAGAAGAGGAGGTAGTTGACTTGAGAAATGCGCTCCTCTTGCGAGACAAA